>NW_028327172.1:60904258-61204397 GCF_987537825.1 Furipterus horrens | reverse complement strand
ACAACCATAACAGAAACAGAATCATAGGTATGGAGATCATTGGGAGGGTTATCAGCTTGGAGGGCAAAGGGGTAGAAAGTGGGAAAAGGTGCAGGGATTAAGAAGCATAATTAGTAGGAACAAAATAGATGGGGATATTAAGAATAGTATAGGAAAGGGAGAAGTCAAAGAACTTACATGCAGGACCTATGGACATGAACTAATGGGGGATTGCTAGAGAGGAGGGGGTACTGGGTGGAGGGGGCAAAGGGAAAAATATTGGGACAACTGTAACAGCATAATCAGTAAAATATACTTTAAAAAAAAAGGAAGCCAACTGTAAACTCCATGTGCCATACAATGTTATGACCAGCTGGAGTCAGGCAAGAGTTAATAGGAAAGGCTTCATGGAGGAAGAGGATTTATTATAGGGATGGCTAAAACATACCTTCCTATAAGCAGGTCTGGCAACTCTGATAAGAAAATAGCCAGTGAAACAAAGTACTTTTAATCTTTCTTGCCTGCAGTTCTGTATACCAGCTCCTCATCTTTGAACAATCCCATTTATATATTCCTGAACTTGCACTGCCTACAGATTCACCAATATTTTCCCATATATATTCAACAAATGCCCAATTGTTCAAAAATATAGAAGTCTATTCCAACCTCTCGTTCTCTCACTTTCCAGTAAACCTCCCAGAACTGTTTATGCTGGTCTCAATGAGAAAAATCATATTTAGCTGATCAGAACAACTCACACCAATCTATGAAAGAGAGCTTTAATCTTCCTTGTAAATAGTCATTAAACCTAAGATTTTCTTATGTACTCTAGGAAATGCTGCCAAATTTAAGTGCAAGATAGCATTGATTCTAGGACACATTCAGAGTTCAGATATGTAATACATGAGGAAATTATTAGGGTTAAAATGATGAAATTCTGTATTGATAATAAGTAGGTAAGACAGAAGAGGACAGCAGAAATGGAAGGCCAAGAAGTCTATGCCTTAATTTCTGTCAATGTCAACAGCTTCCCAGAAGACAATGACTAATGCTTACAATGAATATTTAAATTAATTTTAAAAACAAGTATGTGTAGAAAAATTGAAGGTATAATGAACAAAACCAACAGAAACCCTGACCTTAAGGGTGATAACACAATGCTGGTAATATTAATAGAAAATTTATTAAAATGAAACAAAACTGATGCTTCTGAATTAAAGTAGAATTCAAACAACCAGTTAAGAGTTTTGGTCTAATAAATGCCATGGTAAAAAGAAACAGAGCATAAAGAGTAGCTTTATTCATTTATTGATTTATGGTCAGATGTGTAACTTCTACATTATTTCTGAAAATGATAAAATAGTTTAAGAAATTAAGCAATACAGAATGAACACTTGAAAAGAATAAATAACTCATGGACATGGACAACAGTGTGGTGATTGTGGGGGGTGGGGGTAAAAGAGGGAGTATGGGGGGATAAGTGGTAATAGAAAAATACTATAAAATGAACTATTAAAAAATAAATAACCAAATAGATCTTGGTGGGTCCTGGGAGGAGAAACATGAGGGCTGTGGTGGGCAGGACTTAACTGGGTGCTTTGATGACATAAGACACCAAGTGTGAAGGGTGTAACTCAGTGTGAAAAATTCTTCAATAGCTCAAAACAAAGTGTGTCTCTCTTGCTCAGGAACAAATTCTTACGATCTCAATGGAATTTTTAAAAGGAAGCTAGTCTCCAAATACTAGTTTTTGTCATGGGGAGTGGAACATAGTCTTCTGGAAGTTTTCTACTGGGTAGATTAAAATATTTTAAAGATAGAACCTGTTTTCCTTCTATTTATTCATAATGTTTAACTTCTCTTTATAGTGCTTGTTTGGAAAGTTAATTTTTTTAACATGCCATTTCAGATCTGTTTAATTTTATAAAATAAGGCTCTAAGAAAAAAAAAGGATCTTCAACATTTACACACATAGAGACAATGAATAAAAATTTAAATCTTAGATCTCTTTAAAATAGAGCAAAAATAAAAATAGCAGAATAATTTAGAAAAAGGTGACATAACACAAGAATAAAGAATATAGGCTCTGTATCCAGAGAGATTGAAGTTAAAAATATTGGAATCCTATTTACTGGTTCTGTGGCTGAAGGGAACTACTTAATTTTAAAATCAGATGTAATATCTTGTAGAGATAAAATGAACTAAATAAAATAAGTGATTTCAAGGTATTTGGTATTTGGCTGATGATAATAAACAATATAAAAAACATTTGATGAGGCACTTTTAAGCAGTGTAAATACACATATTATATAATCTAATAAGTACAAAAATTCTATGAGATAAATATTATTATTACCTATATTTTACAGATACAAAACCTGAGACGGAGAGGTTAACTTGATCAAGGTCATACAACAACTAAATAGAAGGGCTAGGATTAAAACCTAGGTATTCTAATGTCCAGATTGTTAAAAATAAGTCAGCCTGCCCTCCCTTCTTCTATCTCTCTTGATCTCTCTCTTTCTCTGTCTTCCTCTGAGACAGTACTATGCTAGATGCCTGGGGTCTCACTGTAGCTAAGCTTTGGGCATTTGAATTCCTGTTGCACATAGTAGAAACTCTATTAATATTAACTGAATGGACCTCACCTGAAAAAAAAGTTATCCTGCTTTATTCTAGGCCAATTTCTTTTGTGGACGATTCTAGGTAGCATCTGAAGAGAAAGCATTCCCATCTTGAGGCAAGGAAAACAAATTCCCTTGAATTGACCGCTAAAATGCATTTCTGCTCGCAACCCCATCCTTCACCCTGACCAGGCTGCTCTAATGAAAACAAGCCCAGTAAGCCCATCTATCAGCCAGGCAGCGGGTGTACACCAGACGCAGATGAATCTTAGGACCAAGGCTTCGAGTGACACACGGTGAAGGGAAAAAACGATTGCAAAACCTGCAGCAGTGAGATTGCTCAGCTAATGGTCCAGAGGCTGCTCAGTGCGACGTTTAAAGTGTTATGCAGCATCTCTCACTGTGTAGGCTCGCGGTGTGGAACTTCCTGATGTATACTAGGCAGTTACAGTGCCTCCTAAGTAGAATTCGGGGGGCTGTATCTGATTACATGCTTTGGCCTCCCCACTCTTTCCCCTTTTAGTGTTTC
Organism: Furipterus horrens; assembly: GCF_987537825.1. Taxonomy (NCBI): domain Eukaryota; kingdom Metazoa; phylum Chordata; class Mammalia; order Chiroptera; family Furipteridae; genus Furipterus; species Furipterus horrens. Next base: position 61,201,265 of record NW_028327172.1, on the reverse strand, counting down.
CCCCAAGAGCACCAGACTGGTGAAAGCAGCAAAGAGTTGAAAATATGCCACCTCTAAAGGAGAATTTGTACCTTCTTAGCATTCCTCTGACTCTAATAGGCTTCATTTATGAGAAAATAACACATTCGATTCCAATCATGGCAGGTTCTCCAAACACAGGAACTGTGATATTAAATATAATAACACCTCAACTACTTGATTAGGAAATGTATCCTGTTACTATAAAAACACCTGCTCTTGAGCCTGACCGTGTGGTGCTGCACTGGCCCAGGCTCGTGAGAGCCTCCTGCATCCCTCTTCTAAATCCCTGCAGTAGCTTCGGCTGGCAGCCTGCTATCAGCCCTGGTGGGGGGATTTACACCACACAATTGGCAAACTCGACCCAACAGTGTTGTCTTTTTTCCTGTAAAAATTGTGCACTATTATCCCTCTCACTATTGCTGATAGAAGAAATACCTAAAAGCATATCTTGTTCAGCATAAATAACACCTCTAGCCAGTCATGAGGGGAAAGTCCTGGCCTCAAATAGCTACCTCACAGCCTGGCTCAGAAGTCGCAGGTGAACTCAACTTTCCATCTTCTGCGCAATACCTCGAGGCTCCCACCACTGAGCTGGTGGTTTCAAAAAGAAGGGAAAAAATTATTTTAACTTTCATGTTTCATTTCAGGGCTATTTTATTCATAGGTAGCTACTTTTAAAATTGACGTGAGCTGCTTTCAGTAAATACATGACTACACAAAAACCGTGAAAACATATATGTTAAGAACAGAATAAGAAATTAGAAGGTAGAAATTAAAAACTTAAGAAAAACCATTTTCTTTCATAAGAGAATGAAGACACGACTCAGATTCCTGGAAGGCAAAAGATAAAGATAAAATAGACACTAAACTATCACTTCATAGCTGAGATCTGATCTTTAGAAAAAGCAACCTTTGCCGTCAACTCTAATATATATTTTCCAAATGAGGGATTAAGTAGTGTAACTCATGGTGCAATCACCCAAACTGTTGATGTTCAGATAATTATTATGTAATGCTGGACACAATGTACAAAATGAAGATCTATCATATTTTATTGTTTCATATATATAATAGAAAATATATATACTATATATATATATATATATATATTTTTTTTTTTTTACTGTAATGAAGCAAGCTCTAGACTAGCCTTGATTATGCCACCTGGCTTGCAGCTTTTAGGAGCTATGCTATTGAGCTGATTAAAAAGGAAGTACTAGGCAGGGGAGAAAGACATTTTGGGAGGAAAAGAAGGAAGGGAGGCTCCATGCAGGGCCTTACAGCGATTCTTTCAACAAGTTAGAAAAATAAAATATAATAAAATTTCACTACTCTTGATGCCATCCAGCCTCCCAGTCCTTAAAGAAAGGTAATCATCTGACCACAAAGCAGAATTATTGATTCCCAGAATTAGGCTGAACATTAGGGGCCATTTTATACACCCTCCTACTGAAGAAGGAATCCTTTCCTCCATACCAGAGTCCGGTAATCTTCCAGGCCTGAAAGATGTCTAGGGACAGGGAACACCAGCAATTTAGGGGGCAGCTCTAACTGTCAGGAATCGTAGTCTTATAACGATCACAAATACGCACAGTGGTATTGCTTCTGCCCTCTGGTGATACCAATGTTGTGTTTTCCATAGGACAGCCCTTGATTTTTAAAACGGTATTGCTAAATCCCCTTAATCTTCTTTTTCATCAGGTTAAAATCCTTTTCCACCAGTCATTTGATGATTTCCAAAGAGACTCTGGGAAGAATTGAACAATGGATCCTAGAAGCATAATATTTACATACTTTATATATTATAAAATATTTAATGGAATTTTACAGTTAGCCTAATATTTTAATTAACTTGTGGCAACTAGAGCTAGTTTTTTTGATAATACATTTTTAGGATTACAGGGTATTTTAAAATGTACCAAATTTTGGAATTATATTAAAAATTATTCAGCCCTTCTTTGATATTTTGGAAAGTATAATAAAATCCCAGAAAGCATCAAGGCCACGTTATGGCTATATTTTTTATTACAAAAGAGCCACATGGAAGCACTGCTAAAGTGAATGTTTTGGCTAAGAAAATAAAATTTTCTTTACCTATAACTAGGTTATTAGGTAATAATGTTGTTCTTTTGTTTTCCATTTCAATTCCCTTCTATTACATCATTGACTCTAGTTTCATTTTTCTTTATCTTTAATCAACATATAACCTTTTACCCAAAGTACAACCTCCCATAGCATCAGCAAAGAAAAAGGAGCACAGAAAATCCTTACTCCCATTTAATCGTCCCTTCTTATCAAAATACTGTTTATCAAGAAGTTGCTTAAAATTAAATGAAAAAGGTAGAAAGTTGTAAAAATATGACACCAAATAGAAAGAAATATAGCATAAAACAGGGGTGTTTATGAGGCAACTCACACACTTTCCATTTTAGTCTACACATAAGGAAATCACTAGATGTTATCATGTTATATTTACTTCCATTGTTTTATCAGGGACCCAGAATAGAGATGGAGAGAGAACATTTGAAGAAAACCTTGTTGTACTCCTCGGCTTTTAAAATCTGAGGTCAGCTTAATTCTCCTTTCAATGATTCACCCTTGGCTCTCCCTAGCCCGTTTTCAGAACCTAAATGGATTTTCCAGACATTCAGACAATTGCAAGAACAATTGTCCCCTCGTTGAGAATTCCAGGTTAGCCTCTAAGCCACAGAAAAACCCTTTGGCAATCACAGTCCACTGCAGTGTTTTTAAAAGAACCTCACGGAGTCAGGCCAGTAAACATCTCCCTCAGCAATGCAAACCAACCAATGCTGCCTGCTCCAAGAGCCATCAGACTGACCTTCAGAGGAGAGATGTGAGACTGCAAGACGTATCCGTGGACATTTTCTATTTGGGACAGGTTCTTTTCTGATACGTGCACGAGTTCGGGGCCTCTGACCTCGTGGGTTAGTCGAGGTAAGGAATGATCGTGTGGAGCGTCCTCATCTTGATAGCGATACTTCTAGGAGAAAAGGCAAGAAAGAAAAACAAGCATTAGTGTTTGCCAAGGGTATGGCTCGAAACCTCACATTCTAACTTCAGTTACGACCCAGTGTGTACCTATTGTTGAAAATCGCCAAATAGGTCTTGCTGCAGATTCTTTCAGTGGGCACCCTAAACCAGGTACAAGCGAAAATGAACCAGCCACCATTATCAACCAACACTGATGAACTGTTTTTGCCTGACAAAGAATCGTCTCTATTTATGAGCTACAGAGGGGTGCCAAGTGGCACGTGCTAACACACGTGGTTTGTAGGTAGTGGCATGTGCTTGTTAAGAGCTGTTTAATTCAAATCAGTAAACAACTTAATGAGCCCACTTAGCTATGTGAGAATATTCTTTACAGGTGATACGGGTCTACCCCTCCTGGGGAGGGGGCGGTGGATGGCAGTCAGCTTGTTTCATAAGATGGTGTCGGTCATGTTAAGTACCAGGAATCATTTCTCCTAAGGATTTTATGTATTACTCACAACCCAGCTTGTAAAGTGTTAGTTTGCCTTGCTTTGCTTTTGTTCCCTGCAGACGATACAGGGTTACTATGGGCAGGGGTCCAAGCATTGTCATAACTTCCCTGTAAATGATACAGTGGTATTAAGGGTAAGGGTTCAAGCATTTCCATAACACCACCTCAAGCTTAACTGTGATGTCTAGCCTTAGGCCAGTATCCCATTATTGTTATCACCAACAGCTATTTTTATCACGTCAGGTTGCTAATGACATGTCTTCTTATGAAATCATGCTTATGTGTTGGTTTGTTTTTTCATTTTTAAAGTGAAAATGTGATTTTTTTTTTTTTTTTGGACATTGGCTCTCAGTCTGACTCATAATATGATGGCAAGAAGAGTTGGTAATTCAATCTCTTGTCTACTCTTATTTAGAAGTTGATTAGCATTACTTGCATTTTCCAGAGAGGCTTTCTGCCATGTTCCAAGCTTAATATTAGTTTCAAAACAACAACACCAAAAATACAGCTAAAAATATCTTGACTACTGTTTGCAAAGGACTCTCATCTATTTAATTGCAATTCTTCTTACCTATGATGCTCCATTTTACTTATGAGAAAACTAACAGAGAGGTTCAAAGACTTGACCAGGGTCACCTAACTAATGGGCATCAGAGCTGGGACCCTGTTCAGGTCATTTAAGTCTGAATCCTCTCTCTACCATGACCAAACCATCCCAACTCTCATGGTGAGATGAAGCCCATGTCTGATAACTGAATTGGCAGCTTGGTAGAAAACACTTCATTGAGAGAGAATATACCACAAAATGAGGTTACAGCATTTCTGTGAACTGCAAAATACCACATGTCTGTTTTCTGAACCCTATGAATAATTTGGGAAGGTAATCTACCTCAGAAACATGGATCTAGTTTAACATTCATTCTTGATCAGTTATGTGTTCATTGGGAATGGAATAATGTCATACGTATGCCCAGTGCGGTGTCTGGGCTTTCAGCCCATCTACCCTCCACATCTCCTCCGCTCTTCAATTCTCTCTCAGGGAGCACTACCATGTCTGCAGTTCTCTGTGCCAGAAAAGTAGGAGTCACTCTGACTCCATCCTCGCTTTCACCCTGCCCCTACCATCTGTCAATTCAATAAGTCACTGAATCTGTCTAATTTCTCTCTTAAATACTTCTTGAATCTACTCCATCCTCATCCTCCAGCACCACCACCACTAACCTGCCCACTGATCTGCCCACATTCAGATTCTCATCAGCTGCAAGCTGGCCACCACTACAGCTCCTGGAATGACCAGAGGGCTGCTGAGCTTGCCCCTTTCCCATCTATCCTCTGTTTTCTTAGTCACAAACTGACAAAGTTCTTCTCTTAAAACCCACTAGTGGCTCCAACTGCCCACAGGGCAGAGTTCATGCCAGAGCCACCCACCCAACACTACCACATGAGCTGAGCCCCTATTACTTTTGATCTCTTTTTTCTTTACAATTTTATTTATTTAATTTTAGGGAGTGGGGGAAGGGAGGGAGAAAGAGAGAGAGAAAAACATTAATGTATGAGAGAAACACTGATTGGTTGCCCCTTGCATGTGTCACAACCAGGGACCAGGCCTGCAACCTATGTGTGTACCCTGACTGGGAATCGAACTGGTAACCTTTCCTTCCTGAGACGATGCCCAGCCAATTGAGCCACACCAGTCAGAGCACTTTTGAACTCTTTTATATCACCAATCACACCTCAGGATTGAGGAATAAATATAAACAAATCATTACTTCTACTTTTAAAAGCTTTTTAAAAAGTTGTGGTAATATACACATATCATAAAATTTACCACCTTAACCATTTTCAAGTGCATAGTTTAGTGATATTAAGTATATTCACACTGGTATCTAACCAATTTCCAAAAGTTTATCATCTTGCCAAACTGAAACTCTATACCCATCAAACAAAAATTCCTCATTTTCTTCTACCCCCAACCCCTAGTAACCACCATTCTACTTCTTATTTCTATGAACTTGACTACTCTAGATACCTTATATCAGTAGAATTATACAAGATTGGCCTTTTTATGAAGTACGTGAAAATGAAGGTTTTAACCTTCCTCTTAAGACAATAAGTCTAACTTGCACAATAGGGCAATCTCATCCAGGTGCTGCTGGACATCATCTTATTTTGAAGAAAATATTAAACACTTTGATATTTCTTTTTAAGAGTGTTATTTACTGCAGGCTTGTACATTCTGTAACCAGCCAGCTCTCTTGTCCAGCTCCTTCCTTTTTCCATGATGGTTTAGCCTATCTGTGACCTGTGACTCCTCCTGGTCACCACGCCTACTGCAGCCTCTCTGCAACTCACTGTCTCCCTCTCTGGAAGGAAAATGTGGGTAAAAGAGAAAAAAAAAAAGAAGGTAAAGAATGATTAATGCAGCGATCAGATCAGTATTTATGTTTATTTCTTTGATTTGAAAGAAATTCTCCGAATGATATTTTGACTGGAGCAGGGTTCTCTTTTCCCCATCATCCTCTCTGGCCACTAGCCTAGTTCATTATTCTAGCATAGTTACATGTTTGGTGCAAATCTGGGGGAGGAGGGGATGGGAGGAAAACGGGAGGATGGCGACAGGACAGACCACACATTATTTTCAATTTACTCCTCAAGGAGACCTCCTGGCTCCCAGATTAGGGGGTTCTTCTCCCCCTATCACTCCCAGCTTCACAGGATTTTAAGATATCTTCTACTTATTTTTCATAAAACCCATCACATGATAATTTTACATTTATTCCCGTGATCGCTCGCTTAATGTTTGCCTCCCCCATTGGACTGAACGCTCCACGGGAGGAGGCACCCCGCCTGCGTGGCTCACTGCTGCCCTCTGGTGCCTACAACGTTGTAGGTTCTCAATCAGTGTTCACCATAAAGAAGTCCTCTAGCCAAATCTGTCCTTAAAACCCATTATGACTCAGAGTTAATGAAAGTGGGTCAAAACTCACTGATCGCTGATGTTACACAGATTTCCCACGTGACATCAGCCTTCAAAAAAGTCGACCCACAATCAGCAATACAGCTGACCGGCCCAAAGGACGCTTGAAAGGGACTTTTTTGAGGATTGGAGCAGGATGTTACAGGAAAAGCTCTCCCAGGTGTTCCATTTGAATTTTTTTCCAACAAAACTCACAAATGAAAGGAAATACTTGCCTACACTTTGCAACGAAGAACATAACAAGCCAGGATGTTAATTAAATTACAAATCAGCTGTCTGCTTGCAGCTGACAGAGCTGTGTGTGCTTCCAAAAAACAGTCCGATATTTTAAACCCTCTGTAATTACCTACAATGGAGGGGCTGCCAAGAAGAATGCGTTCATGAATATTTAATGGATCTTGAGATCCTTTTTAAAGAACCGCGGGTTTAAATAATTATGAAGGAACTTACTCTAGCTCAGTGCTGCTCTACATCTGTTAACTGAAGATGCTGAAAATGTAATGTGGTAGGAAATGCTTTCTCTCCTAAAACTGTGAGCTGTGCCCAGGACCGAGGGGAGGCCCGGATCACACAGAAGAGGTAATTGTATGACTAGAAAGTCCTAAGCTCTCAGATCAAATCTGAATCACAGACCTACGATCTAGGAAAATCATAGGTGTGGAATCCTAAAATGAATTTGTAGAAGATGCCACACATGCAGGGTGCTATTTACAATTCACAAAGCCTTTTCAGAAATATTGTCTCAAGTAATTCAAAAACTGGAAACAGACGATATTGTTATTCTGATTTCCAAATGAGAAAATAGAGGATGGGAGAGTCTCCAAAGTGTTTAAAAAAATGGCAAAGCTGTATTTCAAAGCAACATAGCCAGCTGACTCCAATAGACAGCCAATATAGTCAAGTACATGTGAATCCTGGCATTAGAAACATGGGCTCAAATCTTGCTGATGCCACTTGCTGCCTGGGGGACATCTGTCAGGTTGCTGGATATCTCTGAGCTTCAGTTGACCGAGAAATAAACTGGTAATTCCAGAATATGCCTCACAGAAATATGAGCCTTGCATGTGACTCTGTATTTCTGGCACATGGTACTTGCTATATCAAAGTTAACACTCTCCTTTCTGAAACTGAGTCTTTTGTACTTTGTTAGGTCTGTGATCCAAAACGTAGTCCCTATGAGTGAACTAACTCTTCAGACTATTAATGCTGTCAGTAGAATTCAAATGTTGGGAATCATCATTTGCAACCTCTAATTATGTCTATCATCTTTCCCCTCCTTGGACCATCACACTAGAATAACTTTCTGAAACCTCTGTTACAGAGTACTGGCTAAGAGTGCATATTCTAGAGAGACTGCCTGAATCAATTCACAGTTCTATCATATACTACATGACCTTGGGCAAGTCATCAAACTGTGAAGCTGGATATTCTCTTCTGTAAAATAGAACTATTACTTACCTCAAAGAATTTTTCAGAAGGCCAAATGAGATAATGCATAGAAAACAGTTAGCAGAGTATCTGTGACAAGTATGTCATCACTGAATATCAGCTGTGATGATCTGAGTATAACATTACATTTTTTTACTTGATTATAAAAGACTTTAGAAATATAAAAAAATAACTAACTTATGGGGAAGATGTAGCCTTTTCTTTTCTTTTTCCCAATGTCTTCGAAGCATACAACTTTACCGTTACCCTACGACACATAAACTGTTCCAAGCTCACAGCTCTCCTGATTGTACAGAGCACTCTGCAGCCTTCTGCAGTGACACCATCAATGCTTGAAAACTATCCAGGCTCTCCCAGACTAGCTCCACTCAACTTGGCCTGCTCTGACTATTCTAGCTCCTGCCTCTCCTCTATACTCTCAGTTCTTTCACTCAATGAAAAATTATTCCAGTTACAAAATAAGTAAGTCATGGGAATATACTGTACACCATGGTGACTATAGTTAATAATACTGTTAAAAAAATAATATATATTTGTTGAGCACCTACTATGTACCAGCCATTATAAGTGCTAGGGATACAACATCGAATAAGAAGGACACATTTCCTTCCTACTCTTTGTCCTTGATGTCTTCTCTACCCCTAATACATGACCTCCCCAGCTATCGTTCCCCTGGTTATTCTAAACCCCCTAAAACTTAACTCCTGTGTTGATTTATTCCAAGATGCTCCCCCTGTACAGCCAAGTTTGACTAAGCATCCTTTATCTGTGCTTATGTGACTGATACCCTGAGAATCCCTCCTTTTTTCAAAGCATGTATGTATCAGTTCTTCTCATGGGAACATAAAGACTTCTTGATTCACTATTTTACTACCAGCAGCAAACATTCTGCCTGAGATCGATCTAGTGGCTTCTCAATAAATGTTTCTGAACTGAACTACCTTTGGTGGAGAAGTAAGTTCCTTGGACTCTTGTATACTCCACCATACAGGGTACATTCTGGAAGCAGCAGGTACTCAAGAAACCCACCTGGACTCTATAGGAACTCTGCTTATTGAGCAGCACCTTATATTAAAGTAAAAAACTGTTTTTTGTGTGTAGTAGAGGTAATGAGGTGGATTATTTGGGGAAAAGCATTCAAGTTTTGGGTGGGAGGCATCTGGGAAGGAAGGTTAGCTAGTGGCTTTCTGGAGCAAGGATTTGACAGGAGGAAAAAACGTGACATTCAAGAAAGTAACAGAGTAAGTACCCTCCTTTCCCCTTCTCTGCCAACAGCTGGACACACAGACCAGAATACCAACCTTGATAAGCACAATAAAATACATTGATGTGTATGTAAGACAGGGGAGATGTTTGGAAAAACACACACTATGTTGGCACTGGTTATCTCTGGGTGATTATTAACTTCATTTTTTTGAGCAACATGTATTACTTGGAGAGTAAAAATGATTAACACACTGGGATATGTTAGACATAATCATGTATTTTTTTGTTGTAATGGGGAAGGTCTAATGAGCTGTAAGCTATGTTAGGAGGGAAAGTTCTCCAGCCATGGAAAAGGTTTATACAAGTTTAATTAACTTGGTGAGCTGGCTTAAGGGTGCAAGGGTGATTGCGAGCTAGCAAATGACGGAGGGGGGAGCCAGGAAGGCATTCACTGAGGAGGAAGAGAGATTGAAGTCAAATTGCTTTATCAAGAAATCAAAGCAATGATCTGAGAATATACTTGACAATTAGTTTGCCATTTGAAGCACAACTCCAAAACTATCAGTAATTCTCCAGAGATAACTGCACTGGGTTCAGGCAAGTGCAGTAAGATCTTGTGGGCAGTCACTGTCTGACTCAAATGACCAGCTACACAGTTGCCGTAGCTTCTGGGGGTAGGAGCCATTCCCTGCTGAGGGCTACAGGTGTGCTCTGCTCAGTGCGCTGGTGCCCAGAAAAGATGAGATGTTTATTTCAGCTGAATGCTTAGTCAAGTGACACAAATTCCCTGCACCTCAGTTTCCTGAATTTTGATTCTGTTTTGCCACTAATCAGTAATGGGACTTCAGGCAACTATGAAAGCTCTCAAAAACTCAGATTCCTCATATGTAAAATGGGGCTATTAATACTTATAATAGTGTTACTATGGGAAATTGGTGAGGTAAACATGCATAAATGTCTTAGCAGAGGGCCCGACTCTTGCTCGATGCTTAGGAAATCTAAGCTTCCTCCTATTTCTGTCAGTGACATATACTCATCTTTCCAAGTATTATCAGAGGGGTCAAAACACACACACATATGCATGTGTGCACATACCCAGCTCAGCTTTACCTGTGTATTACAGGAAGCTGGCTTCCTCCTTGCTATCACAGGCATCAGTGCATCAACATCGATCAGCACAAACCCTCCGAAGGAGACAGACTGAGTTGAAAATGCCTTGCTTTCCCTGCTCTGAGATCCAGTTTCTCTCTGTGTAGAAGCCCATCATATCATCTTCGCCCAGTGCTCCCATCAGGGCCAAGGCTCCTGGCCTCATGTGCCTGTGACTGTCACTGCTGTGCAGCAGACGGAGACAGAACAGTCTCAGACACAGGTGCTGAAGGTGCTGCCACTGCTCACTGAAGCCACTCTTAAGCTTCTGGACCTCAGAACCTGCTGTGGAATTGTCACCTACCTAACCCTTCTATCCATGTTTGATTTTTCAGGACTAAACCACTTGCTGCCTGGCCCTGGAACATCTCCTGAAGTCTTTCTGGATGGTTGGGTGCCTGCTCTTAATTTTCCCTGGGCAGTCTGTCAGCATGTGCTTCCTCTGTGACACTAGAGAGTAAAATCCTTTCCTAACAAGACACATCTTCTATTCCTTCAACAAAATATTTACTGAGCACATTATGTACTAATCACTAAATTTCCATTGATAAGAATGCAGTATTTTAGAAAATGGTAAGAATGTGTTACTCCTTAGAGCTTGAATTCTAGTTGGTTTAGGCAACACAACTCTTTGTACGAATTCTCTTTACTTCTCAACATGCTTTTTTTATCCAGCAGTAGGCATGAAGAATCATCCTCACAATGCCTACCTTTACTCCTGCATTTACTGTCTCTCAGGCATTGTGCATTTCTTATTCTCTGACTCAGGTATTTCTGGTGAGTATGATAGATATATTGGTTCTTTGGTTTAAAACTCAACACTTGCAAGCTTTCCTTTATCCTTGCTGGGCCACAGAACACAATTGTGAAAGAGCATAAACAGAAATGACCTAGTGAATGACACTGCCATTTTCTGGTCACCCAGATACAAAACTATACAGATGAAGATGACCTGTCAGCAACTTTCCCTTTCCATGACTTCCAGAGAAGGGTCCGCTGAACTCAGCTGGCAGAACACAACAATCAATATCAGAGTCAAGGCCAAAACAACTTCACATTAGACTAAAAGTTCTTTGATGAAGGTAGCGATGCTCTAGTTGTAGACATCTCAGTAGGTCTCTGGCATGTAGGAGGAATTTTGTACATTGTGTCAGGCGAAGGAGTCTATATTTAGTTGAAAGGATTCTATTTCAACAGGAGATCTTCTTCTCCTTCTTCTCCTTCTTCTCCTTCTCCTTCCTCTTCCTCTTCCTCTTCCTCTTCCTCTTCTTCTTCTTCTTCTTCTTCTTCTTCTTCTTCTTCTTCTTCTTCTTCTTCTTCTTCTTTCTTCTTCTTCTTCTTCTTCTTCTTCTTCTTCTTCTTCTTCTTCTTCTTCTTCTTCTTCTTCTTCTTCTTCTCCTCCTCCTCCTCCTCCTCCTCCTTCTTTTTCTTCTTCTTCCTCTTCCTCTTTCCCTTCCCCTTCTTTTTCTTCCTCATCCCTTTCTCCTTCTTCTTCTCCTCCTCCTCCTTCTTCTTTCTGCTCTGTTTCTCCATGAGGCCCTTATTCCTCTCTCCAGAATACTGCCCTTGCCTCCTACTTTCCTTTCCAAGCACAGTCCCTTCCCTACCTCTCTGTCTTTTCCCACCCATCCTCCACAGCCTATTGTTCCACCATTCTAAATTATTTGCAATTCAGAGTAAAAGTGTTCTATTACTCCTGGGACTTGCACTTGCTCTCTCCCTGGTGTCTTTCACCATTTCTTCACCATCAGGGCTCAGCTAAGAAGATACTTCTTCCCAGGAGCATCCTTAACTGATCCAGGTCCCTGGCATCTGTGCTCCAACCCCAGACTGCAGTCAGGACTGACAGTAACCTGTGCATACATAGGACATTTTAATTTTATAATTTTTGCTTACTTGATTGTGTGCCTTTATAGATTATAAGATTTTTTTATGCAAAAGTTACATCTTACTTACTGTTGTGGCACCCATGCCTGATATTCAATGGGTGTTGAGTAAATGTTTGTTAAGTGACTAATACCAACCTAGTAACTAGTTGCCTTATCTTCATTCTTTCCACCAAACGATCTATTTAACAACCACCCCCAGATACATATTTAGGCATAACTTTGGCCATGTCACTCACCCCTTTAAGGCTCTCCAGTAGTTCACATCTGCTCCAGAATAAAACATGGACACCTGGGTTTGGAATTCATGCCACCCCATCTCTCTCTAAAGTCTTATTTCTTACTGTGCTTCTTCACCTGTTTATAGTCAGGCATAGCCTGAGAACATTTCGGTCAAGAATGAACTGTATGTATGATGATAGTCTCATTAAATAGTCGCAAAGTCCTGCTACCACATTACTAATCTTCAAACTTCCATTAACTTTCTTGTATTCTCCCCAACATATCCTCTGACACAGGCAGATTGAACTGGGCAAAAGAAGACAGAAATTCCAAGGAGGGTAGCTAAGCCAGGAACTGGATGAGGAACCCAAGGACCACAATTAAGAAACAGGTTGGCACTGGAAAGATCAAAGATGGTGTATGAAACTCCTTCCCAAAAGATCTTTTGATATACTTTTTTATTATTATCATACTAAAAATAATGCCCCAGGGGTGGAGATTTAACTTTAAAATGAGACATGCAATGTATGGCTAGGCATGTTACAAGCATGTTTGGGAACAGTGCACGTTTCCCTCAGAAATCCCAAAACTCTCCATCCTTCCCTCAGAAATCCCCTGAGCCTGCCTAACTCCCTGTGAAACCCTCTCAGATGTCCTAGGTCCCAATCAGAGAGAAGGGTCCTGTAAAGCACAGGCACATCTTTCTCCATTCCTTGGCCAAAGAATAAGGTTTGGGATCTGCTTTACTGAACAGTTTTGTTGTACTGGCACAAGCAACACTGGGCAGAACAAACATGGTTTGGGGTCCCTGACCTGTAGGAGTCATGACCAAATTATACTGGAGCTGAAAATTTCCTATGGCCTTGTGACCTTGTAGCTATGTGATAGGTTGCATCACAACCTATTGATAGTGGTGTTATCAGCTAGAAATGCCTGAGGGCATTCACCTGGACCCTGGGGAGCTACCCGCAGACAAGTCTCTTTTCTAAACCAGTGTTACAACTGTACTGTTTCTTGTGGTTTTTAGGAAATTTTGAAGAAAAAAAGTTTCTTACTTCCAGGCCCTGGAGCTACAAGGCATGCCAGGGGGCACCCAGTGAGGTCAAGATGAGGGACCGAGCACAGGGACAGGTCTGCACTCCTGCTTCTCCTGGGGTCAAGGGTGGGCGCCTAGGGTTTCTGGGGTCCACTCTTTATTGGTGAGTTTAAAACCAAAGCATGGGAATTAAACCGGGAAGAGAAAAAACAAGGAGCCCAAATTGTCAGTTACTGAAGTCAACCAAGATCTCTAAACCCAAGGAGCCTCAGTGGGAGAGGCGGCCTTGCTGTTTATCAAGCAGCTGGCAATGTGTTCATTTCAGATAGACATCTTCGAAGTGGAGACCTACGCCATGAATCCTGAAGTCAGACACCTGCATTACAAACAGCAAAGCCAACTGTCAGGCATTTATGGTGCTGGCGGCGTGAACAAACCTACTGCGCTGCCAGTCTTACAAAAGCACAGCCCTGACAATTGCAGCAGTAGCTGCACAGCCTGGGTTTGTGTAAGTGCACTCTGTTATGTCCGCTCAGGGATGGATCTGCATGAGGATGCATTTCTCACAACTTTAAGCAGCTCGTGACTCTTCCTACTTTCCATTCAAACTAGCTAAGTGACTATTTTTAAAGTCTCCCTTATCTTTTCCACTTTCCTGTCTTGTCTTCCTTCTGCCTTGGATGATGCTCTTTGAATCACAGGTGGAGAAGAGCTTACTCTTTATTTTTAGATTCCATTCAAAGGTCACTTTTTTCACAGTCTCCCCTGATCTTTCCCAAATGGATGTGATCTCTCTTTGTCTTCACTTTGTACAGCTCTTACAATGAAATTGTCCATCACTGAGTTTGTGGTTATTTCCATCCACCCATTCATGAACTCACAGTGAGTTACTGAAGCACTGTAAGAGAAACTGATAATATTCAGAGACAAAACAAAATTGCAGCCCTCACTGAGCTCCCTTGGCAGTAGCCAAAACTAAGCAACCTCAGATGTTATTGATTAAGACACATCCTGATTTCAGAGACAATAAGTATTTAAAATGTGCATCTTAAAATTGATGGAATGTCATATTAAAATATACTATATACAGGTTCCCAATAGGGTACACTTCACCTAGCTTTGAGGATGTAAGGGGACAGCTTTCTGGAGAATTAAACACCTTCGATTTCTCTTACAGAATGAAAAGCATTAGGCAAAAGGACAGCAAGAGGAAAGGAAGATCAAGTCAAAGTTGGGGAGGAGGGATAAAGGAGATAACTTTTATTTAGATATTAAAATGCTTGAAAACAGGTTCTTACATATGTTTCTTCTGGCAAGTTTCAAACACAGCCTTAAACCATTGTGTTAGAATGAAATGAAATTTATTCTGGGCCCTCAAAATACTAGCAAAAGGATATCATCATTTATGTACTGCAATATAAGTAGGCCTGTTTTCACCCTCTCCTTAAAATTTGCAGTGTGGAACTAACATTTCAGGGGATTTTGAAGAATAAATTGCTTGGGGTAAATAGCCAATTTGAAATCCATAATATAACTGATACATGTACCATCTATGAGAAGAGTCTGAATGATTTGACTGTTGTAAAGCTTGGACTTTCATTTACTTATAAACTTAGCAAGGCTAATGGAGGTCATGTAATGCACATTTCCCATTCATCATCACTAAAAAAAAAAAAAAAAAAAAAACAACAACAACAACAAAAAAAAACTTAGCTCTAAAAGCTATGAGCAGTTTCTGACCTCTGTTGGGACCTTCTCGGGGTATTCAGCTCATAATTGCATTTGTACTTCTGTGTGTTTTATTTTCTTCTTCTTGTATCTATTCAATAAAGCCTTTTTTTCTGAATGTGAAAAATTAACAATCATAGTGAAGCTTCTCAAACATGTCACTCTTTAGTCTAAAAATAGTTACCTCCTCCTTAATTTGAATAGGACTTGTTCATTTTTGAGCAGAGAATACTCTGTAGGCTGATTACATGCACTAGCTGCTGGAACTCAATGATGAACAAGGCAGACAATATTCTTTGTCTTAGGGAGCATCCCTTCTAGTAGAGGTTACCAAAAAATAAAACACAAATCAATGACATAATCCCAGATGGTCAAGGAAATGTGAAAGTGCTCCAAGCAGCACAAAGCAGAATCTTATTCAATAGAGGTCAGAGGACACTTTCTAAAATGATGTAAAAGTTGAATCCTGAAGAATGAGAGAATTTCCATGGGAAGAGTTAGGCAGACCACATCCCAAATGAGAGGAAGAACAACTATGAGAGACTGAGTTGGGAAAGAGCTTGGTGGGTTTTAGGACTGACAGAACTTTGTGAAGAAGAAAGAGTGAAGTGTGATGTGAGTCAGGAAAGGTAGCCTGGGGGCCAGACCACACAGGGTCTTGTAGGTCTTGGGAAGGATCAAGGTCACCACCCTGAGAAAAATGGAGGTGCAACAAAGGATTTCAACAAGAAAGTGATGTTATGTGATTTATATTTTTAAGAGCTGACTTCTGCACCATGGTCTGTGTGCAGCCCTTAATGGTTAAAGTGCAGAAAACAGAGAGAAGAGCCCAGATACCTCAGTTTATACCGGGGGGGGGGGGGGATTAAATTCTTAGAAGATAATTATCTTGTACTTTTATAAAATTTTCTATTTAAAATTCATAATGAAATCTTTCATGCACACATAATAATGTATGTCAACCATACAAGCTATAAAGAATAATATAACAGACTCCCTTGTAACTGTCACCCAGGATAAGAAGTTGAATATAATTATGGTAAACAGAGTGGTCCCAGTTTATTTTTCCCTTTGCTCCCCTCTGCCCAGTACCCCTCATTCCCTCCAGCAATCCCACCCCCCTTAGTTGATGTCCATGGGTTTTGCATATAAGTTCTTTGGCTTCACCCTTTCCTATATTATTCTTAATCCCCCCCTGTCTATTTTGTACCAACAAATTATGCTTCTTAATCCTGGCACCATTTTCCCATTTCTCCCCCTTCCCCCTCCCAGCTGATAACCCTCTAAATGATCCCCATACCTATGATTCTGTTACTATTCTGGTTTGCTTGGTTGGACTTTGTTCTTATTTTTTAGAATCAGTTGATGATAGTCATGAGTTTGTTGTCATTTTAATGTTAAGTCCCTGTAACATTTCATATAATAACGACTTGGTGATGCTGAACTTCTTTAGCTTTACCTTGTCTGGGAAGAACTTTCAATGCCCTTTCATTCTAAATGATAGCTTTGCTGGATAGAGCAATTTTGGTTGTAAGTCCTTGCTTTTCATCACCTTGAATACTTCTTGCCAGACCCTTCTTGCCTGCAAAGTTTCTTTTGAGAAATCAGCTGATAGTCTTATAGGCACCCTTTTGTAGGTAACTCTCTGCTTTTCTCTTGCTACTTTTAAGATTCTCTCTTTATCTTGAACCTTTGACATTTTAATTATGATGTGTCTTGGTGTGGTCTTTTTTGGGTCTAGCTTGTTTGGGACTCTCTGTGCTTCCTGGACTTGTATATCTATTTCCTTCACCAAATATGGGGAGTTTTCCTTCATTATTCTCTCACATAAGTTTTCAATTTCTTCCTCTTCCTCTTCTGCTTCTGGCACCCCAATGGTTTGGATGGTGGCATGTTTAAAGTTATCCCAGAGGTTCCTAAGCCTCTCCTCATTTTTTTCAATTCTTGTTTACTCATTCTATACTGGCTGACTGTTGTTTTCCTCCTCATGTTCCAAATCATTGATTTGAACCCCAGTTTCCTTCCCTTCACCATTGGTTTTGTGTGGATTTTCCTTCATTTCATTTAGCATAGCCTTCACTTTTTCCCTTATGCATTTGCCATACTCAAGCATATCTATCAAGCCTGTGAGCATCTTTATCACCAGTGTTTTGAATTCTGTGTCTGTTAGGTTGGCTATCTCCTTGTCACTTAGTGCTCCCACTGGAACCTTGATCCATCCCCTTTTTAGGCCATACTTCTCTGTCTCCTCATCTTGACAGGCTCCTGAGTTTGTTTGCCTCTGTGTCTTAGGTAGAGCTGCCGCTCCTGTTACGTTGTAAGGGGCGGAGCCATAGGTTGCTCGTCAGTAGAGGGCGACCTGTTTTACCACGTTGTGGTGCTGTATATGGGGAGAGGTCTGAGAGGGAACAATGTCACTTGCTCAGCACTCGCTCCTTTTCTAGGCACTTTTCCCACTTTGTATGGAACTGGCACCTCTCTAGTTGTTGCCCTGCCTGTTGTTCCCAGAGTGCATGAGTGTTCGGAAGTTCTAGGACCACGGGGGCCCTTTAAACAAGCAGACTCTGCTGAGATTTTGGCAGTTTCTTCCTCCGCCCCAACCCCTACTGGTTTGCACAGTCAGAAGCAATGTAGCTTTATTTTTCCCAGCACTGGGACTGAGAGCTGTGAGGTCTGGTCAAGCTGGGAACACTCTCCAGGTGTCCCTACAGACTTTTTAAAATGTGTAACTATGCTTTCTGCCTGCCCGCCACTGCTGCAGCTGCTGCCACCACCACACTGTCCTCTCCGTCCCTCCTACCTGGCTGGATGAGTATTTCTTCTTTATATCTTTGTTTGTTAGACTTCGATGCGCTCAGTTTTCTGGAACTTCTGTTTGTCTCTAGTTTTGAGGCAGTTGTATTCCTTCTTAGTTGTGGAGGGAGACGCAGTATGTCTGTCTACACCTCCATCTTGGCTGGAAGTCCTCCCTAGTTCATTTCTTTTTAACTTTGTACAGAGTCTCATTGTATGTTACAGTGTTCCATTTTCTTGCTAAAGAACATTGGGCTATTTTTGTTGTTTTCCTTTCTATAATAACAAAACTACAGCAATACTGCCATAGCATCCTTGTATATGTCTCCTGGTACACGTATGTAAGAAACTCATTAGGGCATATGCCTTGAAGTAAAATTTTTGCACCATAGAGGTAAGCATCTTCATCTTTACTAGATAACAAAATTGTTCTAAAATGATTGCATCTATCCTCAGAAATATACCAGTTCACGCCCTACCAGTATTATATATATAAGAGCTATGATTGTTCTGTTCTGGATAAAGCCTGGCATTATCAAGGAAAACACTTCTAACACAAATACCTATAGATCTCTTTGGAACACAGAATCAACAGGGTTTAACTATACATTATATGTGAGAGGTGAAAGGTAAAAATATCATTACAGATTTTTGTCTTTTGTAATAATTAATATTTGTTTAAGGTGTCATCTTTTAGCTTCTTTATCTCAGATGCTTTAGATAAACTTGAACAAATACTAGTTCTGATTCGATATACTCTATGTGCAAGATTTTCCTTCAACCACAAGGTGGCAAGCTGAGCATCCCCAAAATTAAAGCTCAATACTACTAAGGTCTGAGTGAATGGAACTGTTCTTGGAAAGTTTTTAAAGCAAGTATTCATTCCTCAGTAGGTTCTTTATGGATATAATACACGTGCTTGTTACATACTGCAACACGTTTATATTTACCAATTACTCCCTTCTATACAGGAGTAATCAAAAGCCTTTTTTCTTTCCTTTTTTCTTTAAACAAACAAACAAAAAAACTCTGAACCAATCACTGCTCTGCTAGCATGCTTATTTGGCTCCCTTTAATTACAATATACATTCTAACTCCTTTGCCTGACATATAAGACCTATAAATTGTCTTGAAGCTGCATATCTATCTTCATTTCCTCTTAGTTCCTTCCCACTCTGAAGATACACACTCACACCCACAGTTTCTCCTTTTGCTTCTCAGTCCAGCTCTCATGGCCAGGTCCAGTCACACCAAAGTCCTCCCAGATCTGTGTGCCACACTGTTCACACTTCCATGACATGGTCAGGGCTGTTGACTTTGAATACTCTCCCACTTCTTTTCTCCCTATTCAACTGAAACTCAAATCCAGGTCTTCTCTCATATTTATCCATGACTCCTCTAAGTCCCTAAATCATTTTATATACCACCATGAGAGCTGTCATGTTTTATTTAAATTATCACAGATTTTTCTTTCTTTCTTTTTAAAAATTTTATAGTGTGGCATAGTTTTATTTATTAGAAGGTTACTGAAGTAAGATCTTAAAAACAAAAAATAAAACAATAGGTTATTTAAATTCTGGTGAAGGAACAATGCAAAATAATTGCAATAATCATACATGCAAAATGTACTTTTTATTTATTTTATTTAATTTTTTATCATCACCTGAGGACAATTTTTCAAGAGAGAGAGAGAGAGAGAGAGAGAGAGAGAGAGAGAGAGATTGTTCAATTGCCTTCTCCTATGCATCCTGACGGGATCAAACCTGCAATGTGGGTACGTGCCCTCCTACCCTGGAATCAAACCTGCAACCTTTCCATCTATGGGTTGATGTTCTAGCCAACTGAACCACACTGGCCAAGGCTAAACACAAATTTTAAAATAATTGGAAGAATATGTAATTATATAATTTTAGATTTTACCTTATGGTATTCACAAATGCATTAGATATGATGAACTTTTCACATTTTTTGGTAGTCACATAATTCAGAGACATAATTGCATTTCAGGGACACAACTACAAGAATGTAATATGACAGAAGACAAAATCTACTCTAAAAGGTCTGCAAAAAGAGAAAAGCTATGATTATTATACAAAGATTGAAACTTTAACCAAAGCTTCAAATAATACTTTTCTTAGAGAGAAGGTGTCAGTCAGCTTTGGCTGCTAATATCAGGGTAAATTGGTATATATATAGTATAAGATACCATAGACTGAGTGGCTTACATAATAGTAATGTATTTTCTTAGAGTTCTGGAAACTGAGACTGAAGTCCAAGATCAGGGTGCCAGCTTGGTCAGTTACTGGTGAGAGCTTTCTTTCTGGCTTCTAGGTGGCCACCTTCTCGCTATGCCCTCTTAAGGCCAGGAACAGTAAAAGGATGTCCACTTTTGCTACTTCTATGTAAGATTGGACTGGAGGTTCTTTTCCAGCTTCTAGAGGCTGCCTACATTCCTTAGCAATTGGTACTTTTCCCCCAGGCAGCTTCTTATCTCTGTAGCTGTTTTTCCATGGTTGTGTCTCCCTCCCATAGACTTTTCTTTAACTCTGTTCTAATGCCTTGCACTATGCCTTGCCAGCTGGTGGGTTTCAATGAATGTTGACAAGCTTGCTGAATGAATATTATATGAAGGTGAATATTTTAATTGTAAGTGATTTATATTTTCTATTGCTATGTGTAGTGCTTAACAGTGCTGATATAGTTAGAATTTTAATTACTATTACTGTTATTATAAGAAAAATCACTTATAAGTAAACAAACATTGAGTTGTCAGCAAGAGGTAGGAAATCCTGTTCTGGCCATGAGAAGGTAAGCCAAAGACAGCTGGAAAGATGGCATAGCTCAGGAAACAATTAGAGACCCAAGCAATGTGTACATATGTAAATCAGTATATTATACTAATATAATAAAGTAGTTCACTTAATGAATGTGATTAAATAAATAATTGGGTTTAAGTGTCAGCAATGAGAAGTTTCCATAATTCAGGTGACATGTCAAATATTTTTTCTTAGCAAAAATATTGATTTTGCACAAAGTTTATAATTTGACAAACACATAAGATTGATTTTTTTAAGACTCTTAGTCCAGGGCTATGGAGATCTCAGTGGAATTGTAGCTTTCCTAATTAAAAGCTTCAACATGCAAATATGTGCCATAAGGCATTAGGTGCCATATGCTGCACTGTAATCTGAACTTGCTAACTTCACCTCTTTAGTCCGGTGAACATAGCTCCTTTCCTGATTGGTAATTTTTTTCATTTTATCTTCTAGGTTTAGACCTAGAAGACTTTTCTATGTTAAATTATTCTAGAATTTTTATTCCATCTTAATTTAAAGTAATTATATTAATAGTTAATTCATGGTGCAAGGAACTAGGCTATGCCCCAATGTATTGCTAATGACATGTTCCTTCTTCTGCTTTTTACAATAGATATTATTGTGATAAAGGCTTACTCTTGTGATAAAGGCTTACTCTATGCCAGATATTCTTCAAAGAGGAAGAATCTAAACCTCAAAAAATTTATATTAATATACCAGAGGATTTTGTGTACTTGTTGGGTATATACAGAAAGAAGTTCATCCCAATAATTTTAACAGAATCCTTTCAGATATTTTCAGAGAATAGTAGCTGTAGGACTGTATATAGTCCAGGCCCCAAATTTGGGAACTTGATCTTTTTCCTTAAGTCATACCTAATAGGAAAGCCACCTTACACTGATTTTAGCCAACATTCCCAAATGGAACAAGTTAAGTCAGCATATAAATTGCTGTTGACTAGTATTGAATACCCACAGTGCGCTAGGCACTATTAATTCAACTGATACTCATTAATTCAAGTGAATAAACTAGGTCCCCATTAGGAGGGCTCACATTTTACAAATGACCAAGCAAGGGAAAAACACCCAGCTGAAGGCAACAGAACTGGCAGGCATTTTCATCATCTGCTGTTAATTGGAAGAAGTAGAACTTAATTTTATTCAGAATAATGCTTCATCATGGCTTTAAAAGTAATGAAGTCTCAGGGGATCTAAATGGGCTCCTCTAATAAACTTTGCATGAGACATTGCAGTTTGGCCAAAGGAGAAGAGGGGTCCTCTTATAAAATTTTAAGTTCCGTGGGAAGGTATAATAAAATGAATATAATCTAAATTTTTGTGTCAAAAACACCAGAGAAATCACAAACTTATTTTCTCTGGCCAGCCATAAGCTACTCCCTTTGAAACTAACTTATAGATGAGAGTATGGAGGGTTGAGGGAAGAAAATGAGGGGCATGCTGAACTTGGGTTACAGATGGAGTACCTATCACTCCAAGAGGTCTGGGTACCTTCCTTTGCAACAAAGGAAAATTAATAAATTGATATTCTGGAGTCATGGTCATATAAATTGACATTGCATTTTCTTAATGAAGGACCATTCTTTACTAGTGTCTCCCTGTCATTATGTTATCATAATTATTTATATCATGTATTCTTTCAATAATTATTTACTAGGCATCTCTAATTAGCTGGGTAGTCCTCTAAGTATATAGAATGCAATAATCTACAAAACAATTTAATTGCCTGCCCTTATAGAGTTTACAGTCTGGAAAGAAAGGCAAACATCAAATGCATACATCAGTACTGAATTATAGCCATCCTATCAGCTATGAAGAAAAAGCACACTGGGCATTTGGAGTATGTACTAGTAGGTAGCAGTACACATAGTTCAATTGTTGTGGATGATAACACAAATGATAGCTCCTCTTAACTAATCACCTATTCTATTCCAGGCACTATGCTATGTACTTGACATTATTTCTTATTTTTACGAATACTTCATGAGAACCAAACAACATTCTGTCACAGGTGAAACTCATGCCTTGTGGATTTCATGATGCCAGTTGCTAACAAACATCTCATCAATGTGCTGGCTATTGCCTGACAGCTGTCATTTTGCCATCTCTCTTTCAAGACTCAGTTTAAATGTTACCTTGTCTGAGAAGTTATCCATCCAGGAAGCCAATGTTCTCTCTTCCAGGCTTTCCAATGATCTTGGTTTAAATTCTAATATGTTGAAATGCAATTGATCTATTTATATGTTTGATCTCCCCACTAGATGATAATATTATTGAGGAAGGAGACTAAAACTTAACTGTTTTATTTATTTTTATATCCCCTGCATCTTGTAAGCTCAGTACTTGACATTTATAGGTAGTCAATAACTGTTTATTGAATCACTGCTGAGTGAAAGAAAATTTGTTCTTATAGTCTATAGCAAAACTGCAACACATAGTGGAAGGTACAGATAACATTTCATTTGAATTGCTGAGAAAATATTTGAAAGGCAAATTGTTGATTAACAAGTATTGAGACCATGTACCTGGTACACAATACATATTAATTTGAAGATTTTAAATGGACTTTTTAAACAATTTCTCGAGTGATGATGAACACTACAAATGTTGGAATAGCAACTAGGTTTCAACCAAATAGAAACCATTTAGACAATATAACCTTGTACTTGTTTTGCAATCTTGACTTTTGCTAATCATAATGGGACAAAATGTGCTTTGAAAATGTTACACTTTGAAAATATCAATCAATGTCTAATAAAATCAGTGACCCTGAAGCTGGAAGAAACTCAGACATCCTTTTGTTCAGTTCCCTGCCCATAGGAGGACCTGCTCAGGCCCAATGACTCTCACAGGCTGAATAATGACGACCATCTAGGTCTCCGGACTCCTAACCTGATGCCACCCTGCTGTGACTACCTGTGTCTCTGCCTAATACTAAGCTCTAAAATACCATTTAATGTAACAGAAAAAAGAAAAAAAAATTGTTGTTACCTACTTTCTTCTTTGCATTTGGACAACTAACTTGTTTCGGAAGGAGGGTCCACTTCAACTCAAATTCCCAGCACCTACATCAAGCCTTCCTGGTTTGCCTCACCTGAAAATGCTCTCTCCCTCTACCTTCTGTCACTCAACACTTAGAACAGTTATCTTGAAAATTATACTGTGGTGTTTTGGAATTACATGCATGATTTATTTAAATTAGAATCTAAGAGATGTATGTGTTCTGCCTTAAAACTAAATTAATTCTAACAGTAATTTTATCTTTTATTTCTTGATATTCCTCAAAGCAATTGGCATAGTTGACTTACCTTGTACATATTTAATTAAGGATGAGAAAAAAAACCTTTAAATTTTAATTTATTTCTTAGAAGAAAGAAGTACACCCTTTTGTAAAACCACAATTCAATTTCATTTAAATAAGTTTACCTTGGGTAACATTTCTATAAGAATCCATTCACCATCAGGCCCTATTCCATGTACCCAGCATGGTGACTGGAATATAACAGTCTAAATAAATACATGTTGAGTGAATGAATGAAGGAAGAATCCATTGACATCTGGATTTTTCTGCCACCTCAGAACATCATGGTGAGTAAACAAATGAATTAATTAATTAATGCACACCCACAACCTGTTCATATATGCAGGGAACACTATGCATCATACAATTGTCATTTGTTTTTTATGATGTTTAACACAAATGTTGATTCCTTTCAAAAGCCTGACCTTTATTGAGGCCTTCTTCTAACATAATTAGGGAAAAGTAAAGACTGGATGACCTTTTGACAGCAGTCCCCAGAGCTGGAAGAAGTCATGTTTTTCTCCAGAACGTGGCATTTCTGCTGCGAGCAGCAACCCAGGGAGCTCACTGGAAGGGTCAAGGTGGCAGAGCTGACAGATGGGGTTCAGGTGCTATTTCTGTTTCAGGTTGAAGCAGTTAAAATCAGGTTTGTTTTTGTAAGACCTGCATAGCTGTTCCTTCATTCTGGAAAGTTTAAGTAAAGCAGGTAAATGAACAGCAGAATGGCTACAGTGACTCTTGGGCCTTAGTCCTGGCTCTGCCTCTCAGTAGACATGTGACCACAGCAAAAGTACTTTTCCTTCTCTAATAGATGGAGTTCTCATCCACAACTTCTTAGGGAACTCAGCTAGAAGAGTAGTTATCTGTTGTACTGTGGAGATACACTGGTGTGTCATGTTCAATTGTGAGAAACATTGCAGGTATTCTGATAGTATTAATATTGTGATTATAAATCATTTACTTAAAAAGAAAGGAGTGCAGATTTAAGAAGATGTAACATCAAATCTCACTTTCTGTTGTGTTTGTTTAAAGAGAAAGGAATCAGATTACAGCAAATTCAACTACTGAAAGCACAGCTATTTTATCTAGCTTAGAACTATTGCAAGGGACTCTTAACTGATGCTGTGACAATATGAGGTGCCTGCAATGCTCTTTCACTACGATATTTTGAGAGATTTCATAAAATTTTGGGTATGTATATAGGAATAAGTTACCCCTCATGTCTGTTATTGAAGAAAAATGCTTAGAATAGTGGGCAAGAGGCTGGCTTAATCCCTGTTAGCACTGAGCTGCAGTGATCTGGATCAGAGTCAGCCTGAGGGGGCTGGCTTTGCAGAGTCCCTGGGGACAGAGCAAATGTCCACAGAGAAGGACTTCCGCCCCCTGAAGGAGCCTGACGCAAGAGTATACATACTGTTCCTCAATTTGATGAAAGGGAAAGAGAACTGATTGGTAGAGAATAGTAAGAAAGAACTTGAATAAGCTTAAAATATCTCTTGCTTTAAATATTACCATAAATAGCACCTCTGTTTCTATCTTATTCTGCATATAATGTGGTTTAATTAATATTTTCAGAATTTTTCTTTAATAAAAAGCAATTCTAACAGAACTATGCTGAATCATGGTTATGGGTCTCGAGTTTCCATAATTGTCAAATGGTTTGAAATAAATATTATCTAGGACCCCTCTTAAGAATCTCTAAGTAATTTTCTCAAATGGCAGACATGAGTTCCTGGCCTCTGCAACCTGGTACAGCTACCTGAATTTTAGATTCTAAACCAGAAAGCCATTCTTTTTTTTTTTCCTAGGTGTATTTGCATTTTCAACCCAATTTAGTGATAACATCACAGTACAATGTGATGGGTTTGTTAAGTGTAAATGGCCTGAAGAGATAATCTAGTAGATATAATTTTTTGTAAAATATAAAAGATTATATTTTAATTTTAAAGACTTCTACAACTTCTCTTGTAACCATTTCTGTGTTTATTCATGTTTGAAGTTCTTTCTGGTATATTAACCTTTTCAGATGTCTTCCTGATGTATATGTTTAAAGAATTTCCTTCTAATCTTTAAATTCCAAAATAAAACTAAAATGTTTTCATCTTAGATTAAATTAAAAGAACCTATACATGGCCAGCTGTCCATGTGCATTGGTGTTAATATTGTTTCCAATAGAGGCCTCTGACATAAAATAGTTCTCTCTCAATCAGAACCATGCACTCAAAATACCCATAAAACGTTCCATTAGCTGAAAGCAGTAGAATGAGGAATCAGCATGCTTGTAGGTGGTTGGGTGTGAATCTACCAGTTATTTGCTGTACAGCACTGGGGAGATTGTTTACATTCACTGAGTTAGTTTTCATGTGTAAATAGGGATGAGATTTCCACCTTATAGAGCTTATTGTGATGAACAAAGTGACTAGAACATGACAATGTCTAATAAATGGTAGCTAGCTCTGAGGCACACAGAACACTATGAATGTCACTACAGGAAAATTCCCAACCCCAAGAAAAACAACACAATGCCTGGAGCATAGTATGTGCTCAATGCTCTTCATACTTATTGAATGAATGAGTGATTATTACTTGCATTCAAATGTTAGTGGGGAAGGGTCATATCAGAGACTATGATGTCCTAGCTCAGATTTACATGGTAGGAGATGGGTCCAATCACAAAACAGGTGCTTATTGGAAGAGGACCCAGATCATGTAACATATTGCTATAAATTTAGTAGTACTCATATCAGCTTCCCCTACAAGCTTATGAACTTGTTGAATGCAGGGGCTATATTTTAAATGTCTTTACAACCTTCATAACAACCTTAGTGATCAACAAATATGAACTTCTCAGTAAATATTTGGTCTAGCTGAATACTACTGACCCCTAGTGTAACATAACTACTCTTTCTAGATGAAATTTTACATGGAATAATGGTTTTTCACTTCTGTATAAGAAAATGAAACTCTAGTCAAATAGTATCTGAGGTCTTTCTCAGATATATTGGTTTTAATATTTAGTAAAACCAAATAGCAGCCTAGTGCTTCTTTATATACTCATGGAAAAGTATCTATATAAATTGAGGTTAGAAAAGGGTAAAAGGTTGGATGCATACAGGAGTTAAGGACTATGTCAAAAAGACCCCTCTTTGTCATGATTTGAGTTGGTGTAAAAAATGGTCAGGGAAATCCTCTGTCATGTGACAAACTAAATTGATAACTGATTATATAACAGAAGGGTGTGAAACTAGACTGTGTGGTTTCAGAAAAGCACAGCTGTTTGTAGTCAAGAGAGAGGTCGCCATGCTGCCACAGTTCTGCTAACCTTGTTCCACTTTCAAGTGGATGGCAGGATAAATTTTGTAAGAAACGTACTATAAAAAAACCCTGATTCAGTCCTTCTCGGGGCCGCAGAATGAAGAGGGTCAGCTTTACTTAAGTGATTGGCTTCCTGTTTTTCTTAATTATACAAAATGAGGCCAATGCAAAACACAGCTGGTGGAAACTCAGATGTTGCTCAAAGCCTGAAACACATAACTACTTCGTGATGAAAAACAGAAAATACTTGCTGGCGAGGGGACAGCAGCAGTGACACATTTCCAGGGGCGTGCTTACTACAGCTAAAAAAATCTCACCTCGGAAAATAAGACAAGGTGAATGTCTTGCTGGAGGGTATAACTTGTAACCATTAACTTAGACACACATGTTATTGAATAAAATAGAAGGAAAAAAAAAGGCATGATGGAGAATATTGAATAATTGGTTTGTGAATGATTATGATTATGACACCTAGGGGGCAACACAGGGTTTCTTTGGTATAAATGAAAACATAACCTGCCCCAGGCAGTGAGGAAACGGGCTGCAACATATACGAATGGATAACTAGTCAGCTGTCGAGCATGGTGTGGAACGAGGTCTCCTGAGGAAGAGGGGCTGTATCACTTAACCAGGAACAAACATTAGGTACTGTGTGACATTAAAGGAGCTACTCGTATATTTGATAGCTCCTTGCTGGATCCCTACTCATCGTTCACTGCTGAGTTCAGTTACTACATACTCTGGACTGCTTTTTTCTAATAATCAGGCAGAAATAACACATCTTCATTGCACTTCCTCAGTGTTGTATAGCACTAACAGAACCGTCAATATTAATTTTGTATGTATCTGCCTACCTGCTATATGATGTACTCCCTTAAAGTAGAGGCTGTAATGTGATCATTTTTACAATTCCCCCAGAAATGAGCTTCATGCAAGCCCCTAAAAAGATCTCAATAAGTGTTGGTTGAATTAAATAATAAATTTAAATAAACATGAATAAAATATATCTTTATGTGTTCAACCTTGTTGCTAGAGTGACCAAATAATTTCTGTTCAACACATCTTTATTTTATCATGCACATACTGTGTGCCAGGTGCTGTGCTTGATACTATTAGAAGAAAGCATAGCGCCAACGTCTAAAAGTTAGAATTAAATACTGTTTCTGGGTCACTCCAGGTTTGAAGCCTCAAGTTGCGGTCTTACACAGATATCAATCGCCACCAATCGCTATATCGTATTAACCAGATCTTGGCCAGAGTTATCTCCAATATCTGTTTTTCTCTTCTGCTGCAATAACAAGACCTTGAAATTGTAGTTGAATCTAAAGGAGAAAAAATCTATAAGAGAGCTCAGACAATACTAGGAAATGAAAAAAAATAAACTTCAAAGGATTGCTAATAGAACACTGTTCAGGTGTCCAGGATGGTGTAGAATGAGGTTTACTGAGAAAAGAGGCTATATTGCTGAATTAGGATTTAAAAGAAGTCTTAAGTGTTTTAAGTGTTATATAATGTTTTTTAAAAAGCTGCTCATATATAAGGAATGACTTTTATGAATCCCTTATCTTTCATAACTGCTACAGAATAAGGCTCATGACTCACTATAGCCATCCCTTGGTATCCATGAGGGGTTGGTTTCAGGACCCCTGAACATACCCAGACCTGCGGATGCTCAAGTCCCTGATATAAAATGTCACAGTATTTGCATATTACCCATGCACATCTTCCCATACACTTTTAATCATCTCTCAAGTACTTATAATGCCTAAGATAATGTACATTTATGTAAATAGTTGATATACTGTATTTAGTGATCAGCTTTCTGGAGTATTTTTTTCTCTGAATATTTTCAGACCCACAGTTGGTTGAATCCATGGTGGCAAAACCCAGAGCTGGGGAGGGCCAACTGTTCTGTTACAGAATAAAGTGACATTTCACAGCCTGCCTTGCAGCTACATGTGACCAATGAAATGTAAGCAGAAATATTTTGTGGCATTTCCTGGGAACATTCTCTAAGTATGGTATTCATGCACCTTTTCCCAATTTCTTTTTATCCCATCATTTTGACTTAAGATTGAGGCTATTTCTGGTGGATGAACAAGAGAAGAAAAGACTGGTCATTGATGATGTGAAGCAGCCTCGTCCTACACTGAGTACCTGCACTTGGCTGTGAGAGAGAAATAAACTTCCTCTCTAGTAAAGCTACTGCTATTTTGGTTTCTGGTCAATTTGTAGCAGTGGCTTATCCTAACTAAACATCTGTGTTGACAATCTGTGTTGTCAACTTAGTTATGGATGAGGTAGGGGTGGTGGTTAGAAGGGTGAATGTATAAAAGGATGGACCCTTAAATAAAATAAAGACTCAAAATTTCATTAGGGACTTAAAAAAATGTATTGTATTGTTTTCCATTACCACTTAGGCCCCTTGTACCCCCCTCCTGCCTTGCACTCACCACACTGCTGTCCATGTCCATGAGTCCGTTTTCCTTTCTGCTCAGTCTCTCCACCCCCTAATTTCCCCATGCCCCTTACTTGTCATCCTGCTCTCCATTGATGAATCTGTCTCTATTTTGCTTGTTAGTTCAGTTTGTTCATTAGAGTCCACATATGAGTGAAAGATAATATGGTACTTGTCTTTCTCTCACTGGTTTATTTCACTTAGCATAATGTTCTCCAGGTCCATCCATACTGTTGCAAAGGGTAAACTTTTCTTTTTTACAGCTGAGTAGTATTGCATTGTGTAAATGTCCCATGGTTGTTTTATCCACTGAGCTACTGATGGGCACTTGGGCTGCTTCCCTATCTTGACAATTGTAGATAACGCTGCAATGAACATAGGGGTGCTTATGTTCTTTCAAATTAGAGTTTTGGGTTCCAAATAACCCTCCAATGAACATAGGGGTGCTTATGTTCTTTTGAATTAGTGTTTTGGGTTCCCTTGGATATATTCCCAAAAGTGGGATCACTGTGTCAAAAAGCAGGTCTATATATTTTTTTAATGGGCAAAAGACCTGAATAGACACTTCTCCAAAGAGGGCATATAGATGGCCAATAGACATATGGAAAGATACTCAACATCACTAATCATCAGAGAGATGCAAATTAAATCCCCAGTGGGATATATCACACCTGTCAGAATGGTAATCATCAATAAGTCACCAAACAACAAGTGCTAGCAAGGATGTGGAGAAAGGGGAACACTTTTGCACTGTTGGTGGGAATGTAGACTGGTACAGCCACTGTGGGAAGCAGTGTGGAGATACCACATTATGGACTATTTAATCTATATTTGTAGAGAAAAGATGAATTCTACATCATGGTCTATAGGTCTTTTAGAACTAGCCACTACCTAATTTTCCAGCCTGCAAATATACCTAGTTACAGATAACCCCCTACTCCAATCACCTTGCAGTTTCATGCTTCCTTGCCATTGATTGTGTTGTGCTCTTCTCCCTTCTTTATCCAATTACTCTTATTTGCTCAAGGTTCTGCTCAGGTGTTATCTCCCACGGTTAGGTACTTCATCTGTGCTGACCTATAGCATCAAGTGCATATACTTTTGACTTAGGTATGATCTCAGTTCATCCCAGTAATTTTTTCTTGTGTCTATCTTTCCTCTCTAAATTGTAAGATTTTTGGAAGGCAGAATAGTACTTTGTCTTTATTAGCCATGTTTTCTAGTGTCTAGCACATAGTAGATATCACATAGTAGGTGCCATCTGGCTCAGAGCAGTACCGCATTGGTACCTGACATAGGTATCACATTCCATCATTAGTTTTGCCTTCCATTATATGAAGACCTGAAATCTACCCTTGGTCATTTCCCAAAGCCTGGATCTACCCTGTGGCAGACAGTTCCTTGATTTGCATTACTCCTGTCTCTGAGGACATCCTTCGTTCTCCTTTCCCCTCCTCCTAATCAACTTAGTTTAGAAAATATATTTTGGGTACCAACTTGTCAAGATAGTGGACTAGAAGTATGTCTTAAAATTAATTTGTCAAAACATTTTCTCTGCATTTTATTTTATTCTTTTCTGCCAATTTCTCCGTAAAGCAAAGTTATCCTTGTGACTCAAAGCTGGAGGACTAGAAAAGAGGGGTGGAGAAAAATCTGTCTTTTGACATTTAAAAGATATGTGCTAAAAGTAGAGAACAGTTAACACTTCTATTTAATAGTGAGAAGAGGCCACACACATTTATGAACATTCAAAACGACCCCGCTCTGTGTTCTTATCAGGCAAACAGGCCTACACTATAGTGGGGAGTGCATGGAAAGAAAAGAGAGACTTCTTGTCATGAATGCAAGGTTCGGGATGATAGGTAAGCTATTTATTACTTTGAATAGTTTTCTCTTTCTCTTTCTTCTTCTTTTCCCTCTTTCTCTTCCTCCTCCTCCTCCTGCACTGTGAAGAAACCTAAGAATACGTTGCACTCATTTCACAGAGGAGCATAGCAACAGACTCCTTTGACAAACTGCTTGCAAAGAGAGTAGTCTTGGCCTCTACCTCTACCGTGTCTTCCTCTTTGTGGCTCAGCTGGCACCCTCCCCTCTTACTGCTCACCAAATGTCAAGTGCATCCTTCTTTTTGTACATTCTCAATGCCCCTACCCCACTCACGGACCAACAGCTCACTTCTCTCCCATGCAGCTCAAGAGATGTGGCATGTAGACGCAAAAAGCCTCAGAATTCCAGTGCTATAGATCCAGAAGGGTTAAGCGAGTGGGTGGGTGTGTGGTGGAAAGAAGGCTTGGGTTTCCAAACATGTGCATCACTTCAGGGGACAGGTGGGAAGCAAGCGTGGAAAGCATTGTAAGTTACAACTGATTAAATGAACATGTGGACCTCTGGAGTTTAATAACAAGTATTTTTTTATGTATTGCACACTCTGTATAATGCATAGCTTTGGGTACTTCCTCTGCTTTGGCTTCATTGGTACTTATAATTCTTTTAGGTAAACAAGTCTATCCTCGTTTTACACAGAGAAAACTGAGGATCTGAAAGATAAATGGAGTCTAGATTTAAATCTGCATCACTTTGAATCTAATGTTACAGTAGCTTGCAAAAAATAGCCACAAGTCTTTGCAGTATGTTCTATTAAGAGATAGTCTATTATCTATTCCCTGAAAATGGGGTGGCTCATGCATTGCTTTGGCCAATGGAATGCAGCAAAAGTGATGTGGCAGTTTGAGATTAGATCTCAAGAGGCCTCATTTCTTCTCTTCGTGGGATGCCTGCCACCAGAACCATGTGAGCAAGCCAGAGAGATCTCCTAGAGAATAAGAGACTACGTAGAGAGAGTAGAGATGATCCATTACAGCTGAACCACTTCAGTGCATCAGCCCCCAGCCGACAGGCAGTCAGCAGAACCTATCCAGCAGAGCCCAGCCCCAACTGCTGGTTTTAGAATTTGGGAGAGGCTCTTCACAATGAGCCCTGAGAGCTCCTGCATGCTCTTGCTGGGTATGCAAAAGAGCAACACCTTGGCCATTCTCCACCTGGAGCATTTCTCAGGGTGGTATTTACAGTGAACAACTTTGAGGGATAAGATGATGATTTCCTTTAGGGCAAAAAACAAGTTTGCTCTTAAAAAGACCCTCAGTATTGGTGTTTCATGGTTGTCATAGAAAACTACTGAGTGTGCAGCATCCATGGTACTTGGGCTCTAAGAGAAACTAATATCAACACACTGACAGATGTTCATGATCCTTTTTATGGCATAAATAATGAAGCCCTTTGTCTCTGACCCAGGAGTTAGGTGTCTTCTGCCATCAGCCAAGATGATAAGCTTACAGGTCTGCTTACTAGCCTGCAAGTAGAACAAAATCTCTTACTGATACATATTTGTGAGCTGAATAAATGGCGATTGTTTTAAGTCATTACATTTTCACCGGGTAGCGATAGATAACTCATAAAAATGCCTGCAACCTGACTCCTCTGCCAGGGTTGCACAAATGTGGATCCAGAAATGGAGTCAGATGATTTTAGAAGTGTAATTAAATTTTTTTTATTTACCTATTTTTAAAATGTTAACTATTTTTACAGTTATCAATGAAGTAGCAAATAATGCCAGTTTCCATTTCTGTGCTAATATAAAAGGGAAGAACCAAAAAAAAAAACCTGGAATTATCTTCTGGATGGGGTGCCCGTTGTAGTACAGGCTCCCCTTGCTAGGTGAGTGTTCTAGGAACCCATCTGTATCAGTGTACCAGTGATCACTGGTGTTGCTGTGAGAGGCTGTGTTTGGCTTCAGTAATTTTTTTTTTTTTTTTTTTTTGAAGACTCTTTCAATGCATTTGCCCATTTCATGATAGGTGATTTATGAACACATTTGCTCACACCGCACTGAGTGTTCAATAGTTTTTTATCAAAACCAGCACAACCCCTGTGCCCCACCCTCCTTAATCACCTGATCTCACCCTTTTTTTATCTGTTTGTTTATTTGTTTCCCTGAATGAAAAAAGTCCTTAAAAGGAAATATTTTGCTGATGTGGAACAGGTGAAACAAAAAATGGCAGAAGCACTAAAAATCATCAAAATTGACGAGTTCAAAAACTGTTTTGGGCAGTGGAAAAAAAACCTCAATAGGTGTAGTGCATCAAATGGAAAGTACTGTGAAGGTGACTGAAGTTTAAACATGTAAAAACAAATACACAAATTTTTATAAATAAATTCTCTTTTGGAGGGGTCTCCTCTTATAAAATTAAAAATTAATTGATCTCAAGCAGCAATTTTAAACCTTCTTTTTTTCATAGTACAACATAAACTATACTAAAACTCTGTGGCACACCAAAAAATATATTATATTTTTTGCCAATCTGACAAAAATATATATATATAATTTTGATGTATTCACACCAGATAGCTTTTGTGTTGGATATTGTCATTTTCTTCAGACCTGACAATCTAAAGGAAAAGAGGTCAGTGGCCCTGACTAAATAGTAAGGTATTGCATGTTTAAAAAATTCTTATAGCCCTAGCCAGGTTGTTCAGTCAGTTGGAGCATTATCCCATGTACCATAAGGTTGCATATTCAATCCCCAGTCTGGGCACATAACTAGGTAGTGGATTTGATCCCTGGTTGGGGTATGTATGGAAAGCAACTGATTAATGTTTCTCTCTCTCCCTTCCTCTCTATAAATTTCATAAATATATCCTTGGGTGAGGATTTTAAAAAATTCTTGCAACACACCAGTGTGCCATGGCACACTGGTTGAAAATCATTGATCTGAATAGTTGCATTAGTAATAATTCAAAGTGGTACTTGAATATGAAAAAAAAAACTATGATGAAAAAAATAAATAACTGATTCTTAGGAATCACTATATAAATTCATATTGCCTCTTACTGAAAGAAATAGGACCCTTCAAGTAGACATTCCACTAACATTAAGGCGGGCTGATAGATCATGAATATTACACTTCAAATACTACTGAGGAGAAAACTTACTCTACCTTGAGCCTTATAAATTTGAGAAAGTATTTTCCTCATACCACCTCACACTGGTCAGAGTGGCCATATAAACAAGTCAACAAACAACAAGAGCTGGTGAGGATGTGGAGAAAAGGGAACCCTAGTGCGCTCTTGGTGGATATGCAGACTGGTGCAAGTTACTATGGAAAACAGTGTGAAATTTCCTCAAGAAACTAAAAATGGAACTGGCTTTTGATCCAGCAATTCCATTGCTAGGATTATACCCTAAGAGCCCTGAAACACCAATTCAAAAGAACCTATGCACCCCTGTGTTCATAGCAGCACTATTTACAATAGCCAAGTGCTGGAAACAGCCTAAGTGCCCATCTGTAGATGAGTGGATCAAAAACTGTGGTACATTTACACAGTGGAGTTCTATGTAGTAGAAAGAAATAACTCCTGCATTTTGTGACAACATGGATGCAACTGGAGAGTATTATGCTTAGTGAAATAAGCCAGGCAGCAAAAGATAAATACCATATGATACCACCTAATACAGGAGACTAAGGAACAACACAAACGAACAAGCAAAATAGAACCAGAAGCATGTAAACAAGGAGCAGACTGACAGTGACCGTGGAAGAGCAGGGAGGGGGGATAGAGGGGAAAGAAGGGGAAGGGTCTAGTCAAGGAACTGGTACAAATGACCCATGGACATGGACAATGGGGTGGGGATTGAATTGGGAGGGCAGGGTAGGGGGGGAAATGGGACAACTGTAATAGAAAAACAATTTTAAAGAAGGACAGTCTTTTCCTCAAATATAGCCATTCGGGTAAAGAACCAAATGCCATAGGTACTTAGAGTGGAACTACACACACTGTTGGAACAGGAGGAGAATCTTAGCGTAAAAGCAAATGTTCAGTTTCTGCTACAACAAAGGACAATCGGATACTGCAGGGAGAAAACGTTGCCTGTGGGCGTTATTGCGGAGCTGTCCATTTCTCCTAGCATTTCTCCAGAGTGGAAACATTAACTCGCAGTAATGGTTCATCTTTATGCTCCAGGCTGGCGTGCTCTGAGTCACTCTCAATGCTCCTTATGAACAACTGGGGAGAACTATGAAGACTTCTTACAGGCAGCTGTGATGACAAAATCATAGAATTCGATATTGTGGAAAGGATTTAATCACCTATTCAACAACTCCTTCATCTCACTGAAAAGGAAATGAGCACCAGGGAGGGAAGTAACTTGTTCAGAGTCACACAGCAAGTCAGTAGTGAGACAGAGGTGGATTTAACAGTGGGTGCACTGGGTGCATGTCCTGAGCCCTGACTTCTAAGGGCCCCGCAAAACTCCAACTTCACACTTTTTTCTAATGACACCAAGTTTGGTTTCATATGTGCAATTTTAATTACATACAAGTTTATAATTGGGGTAAAACCTGATAGTATGTTTATGTTTGCTTATTTTCATTATTTCATTATTACGCTGCATACTATACACACACTATGCTGCATAGGCCCCGCACGGCTGCACTACCACTCATCAGAGTAATAGTATCGTATTTGCTACTTTGTACTTACAAAGGTTCTCCTGCAGTGTAGACTTAGGATATACACAAATATGCAGGGATGTAAATTCGTTTGTGGATATGGACTTGTTTCATTTATGGTTTTAAAAATAGCTTTCTGTACATATAAATAAATATTCAGATAAGTTGAAATTATATTAAAATAAAATTAATTACTATTGTTGAAATTATATTAAGATAAAATTAATTCCTGTTGTTACATCAGGGCCTGGATTTTCGTAGTTTATAAATAATTTTTGAATTTTAATTAATCATTAATTTATTATACTATAACAAAAAATAGTATTCTAATCATTCAGACTATTAAATTTTATATTTTTCTTTTCATTGGTAGCTAGAAAAATGAAATGACATCAAAACTTTGTGATTATTATTATATTATTAATTATATTATACATATATTATATTCAAAATTTATTGGAAATAAAACATTAATAGTACATAATATTTTTCATCTATTTAAAAATATAGTTAACATGTATTTTTATTTTCCATGTCTCTCTTTTTTTAAGGGTCTCAATATTTTCTTCCACACCCGGGGCCTCAACTGACCTTAATCCTCCTCTGAGAGAACAGTCTCCAGATCTGTAGTCTCTCCATTCAGCTTTCTTCATGACTCAATGTCTTGTTCCTTCTGTGTGGTTTATTGAGTGAACTAGAGTGACTGACATATGCAAAGAGAATAGGATTTAGGAAAAGGCAGGTATCACTCCAAAAGCTGCTTTTCCCCAGCAAGGAGGAGAGAAAAGCTATCTACACTCTTACCGCTATAGAGTTTATATCACTTAGGTTATGGGGCATATATTATTCCCTTAAATTAATGGCTCTCTTATGCGTAGAAAAAAATCCCTTAAACTTCTTAAACAGTAATGCCAAATTAACATACTGGTGTCAATGTTTGACACCAATTGGTGTCACTTACTCCTTTTTGGATCGAGCTTTATGCAAACATGTCTTTGTCAGACTCTTCCCCCAACCAGCATTCACCCAGCTAACAGGTCACACCGTTGTCCAACTACAGCTTGTTTATAGGTCACTGAGGTTTCCCTTCCCCACACTGATTCCATCTCTACAAAACTTCCCTGCTTAGGACCGTCATCAGCTTCCTCCTGGACTACTCTCACACTTTGACAATTGTCCACCTTACTCTAAGCTGGGTTGCTTTCAAATGCATTTATTCTCATTGCAACTGAAGTGATTTGCCAGTTGAGCTAAACAAATCTTGACACTGGCTTTGTCAATACCTTTAATGTCCCATTGTACTCAGGATAAAATCTGAGCTCCTTAGTAGTCTATCAAGCTTTTCTGTGATCTTACCCTCTCCATAGTTCAAGCTTCATCTCCTGTAAGTTTCCATTCATCCATACTGTATTACTTAGAGTTAGTTCCTTTTGATACACAGGATTCATGTGCATGATCCCCTCTTTCCTGCTCATTGAGCACTCAGATGCTCTCTCTCTGCCTGCCCCAACCATTCTTTCCTTAGTTGCCTTTTATTCATCAAGACTCAGTTTAGATAAGCTCCTCCAGGAAGCTTTGTACTACCCCTACCTCCCAACTCCCAGGCTGAGTAAAGTAGAGTAGGAAGTCCCTCTATAAGATTGTCTGCATGCATCCCTTTCATCAGTTTTCATGTTCAATAGCCAAGTTTCTGTGTTCATGGGCCTTTGTCCCACAAGCAAAAGGCCTCTTGAGACTTCAGATAATTTATGTTACCCTACATCCTGCTTAGTGATTTTCAGTTATGGTGAAATAATAGAATCAGCTGGGAAAACTTTTTAAAATACCTATGGCCATGGCCTACTATAGATCAATGAGAATCTTAGGGATAGAGCAAGACACACTCATTGCTTCAGGACCTTTACACTAGCTGATCGCTCTGCCTAGAGAGCTGTTCTCACATAGCTCATCTCCCCTTCTTCAAGTTTTTTTCTTAGATATTAGTTTTTCAATGAGATCTACTCCAATCTCTCTAAACTTGGTAGCACCTTTCCCCCACATTTTCCAATCTCCTGTTAACAGCACACACCATACTGTCATGTTTTATTTATTGTTGGCCTCCCCAAGTGCAAGAATCATTTATTTTGTTCATTAACGTAGCATCAGTGCTTGAAACATAGTAGGTGCCAGGCACTGATATTACATTATCTGTTATCTATTATCTACATTATCTATTCTCTTTCTCTCTCTCTCTCTCTCTCTCTCTCTCTCTCTCTCTCTCTCATCTCTCATGAGTAGTTAAATGAAGGATTCTATTTGCCATTTTTTGGTTTAGTGGAAAGAGATTTTTTATAAAGTAACGGAAGTTTGAGGAAGTAGAAGTGATTAATTCTGCCTCTAGGAACAAGAAATATTTCATGGAAGAGAAGATAATTAAGCTGAGCCTTGAAGAATTTTCCAGGCAGAGAAAGAGCATATGCTATTAAAATAAATAGTATCTTGGTAAGCACCAACCTCAGCTCAGAGTTCAACATATTGTAGTCACTTAAGAAGGTCTTGTTAAAAACCAAAAAATAATTCAAGTAGAGGAAACAGCTTGAGCACATATTTGAGAAAGTGCACAGACTATTTGGAATGAATGCAGTGGGCAAGTAATGATTGAAAAAACTGAATTGATAACTTTTGACTGAATTTGATAATGTGTTTATTAGATAATTAATTTTTGAAAATATTACAAAAATCTACAAGTATTTTTAGCATCTCATTCACATATATATTTTTGTATAAATATGCTTACACTATCAAAATCTGTTTGTGTTGCTTACTATCATTAATATATTTATTGCTCACATTTTTCTATAACTTTACACATAAACCTTGCATTATTATTCTACTTGGTGTGTGTTTTTCTGTGTATTTTCTACCAACTTATGCCTCACCTTCAATAGTATAAGTAAAGCTTTCTTTCATATTCATCATAATAGTAATTGCCCATTGACTATTAATGAAAGTTTTCCTCTAAATTAATTTATCTTTTCATTCATCCAGATAATTTGCTTTTTACTCTAAAACCTACTATGTGGCAAACACTGCTTTAAAGACTGGAGACACAGACATGGAATTCAATCCCTGCCATCAAGTCTGGGGCTGGGGAGTACTGGTGGATAGAAAAATTGCAATTCAGGGAGTAAGTGATGCACTGTAGGTAACCCTGGAGTATGTTAGAGCACAGACGAGGAATAGCCAATCTAATACAAAGGGGATAAGGGTGAGGGCAAGTTCCTGGATAATTTTATTTTTGGCATTTTTTTCCTACATTTTATGTAGATCTAAATTATATTTTTAGAGATATATTCTCGCAGACACAATTATGATACTGTTAAAAAGATACAAACCTGCTTAAATCACATATTAAATAAAAATAACGTTTTCTGGTAATACCTTAACCAATTCCAGTTTCATTCAAAATTCAATAATATATACTGCTAAGAAGTTGGTTTTTCTAGGAGAAATGACAGAGAAAAGCCACTGGGACTTTTGTTAAAAGGGAAAAATATTCTTAATAGTTCCATCATTAAACGTTAATCAAAGAAGAGTAGTAATCAATCATGTGGAGAACAAAAGAAAGGCAGGACATTTCAAGAATAGAAATGTCTTTGGCCTAAAAGTACAAAAAGAATGGCTGCTGTGGAGATCCTATGAATATATTGCTGTAGTATGGCAGGAATGTGGGGAGATGGCCTAAGAGAATCTGTGCAATATACACATGATGCTAAAGATACAGGAAGAGGTCAAAATCATAAAGACCAAGACATGCTGGGAATTTGGTCTACATCATAAAGTAATGAGCAGCCATACACTAGGGATGTAGTACCAGGGGGGCAGAGAGCTCAGTGAAGTGATCCCTAGAATAATAATTCAGGCAATGGATGAGAAAAGACAATGTGAGTTAGGATATAGAATAACAGATGGAGGCATAATTGATAGGACTTGGTGGCTGATGGAATGTGAGGGCTGATGGAGAAGAAGGAATCTGAGATAACTCCCAAGGTTCTGGCTTGAGGGGCTGAGTGACTGGAAGGGGCCACTCACCCTGAAAATGAGTACAAGAGGAAGAGAAAGAAGATGAGCAAGTTTTATGCATGTGAAGTTTCAGTTCCTGTAGTAGCAGGGTAAAGATGCCTTCTTGGCAGACTTTTGGAACTCAGGGGCAAGAATGGGATAGAGATATTAATGAAGAAATACTCTGAGCACCTGGATCAACTGCTTATTAAACAATCAATCACTTTCTTCCTTCTGCACTGTGCCTACAGTTTGCAGTAATATGCCAGGGGTCTCACAAAACCACAGACATCTTAGATAATAAATATACTTTAAGATGTGGAGAGAAATCTATAGTAAAACAAATAATGAGTACCTTAAGCTCTGGAGTGTAAAATTTGCATCGATTTTTAGGAAAAAAAAAATCAGTCCCCAAACAAATGACTGAGTCTTTGACTTTCACATAGTTCTCAGCCTCGCAGTAAATCCACAGACCCCTGAGATATGTCTTACCCTCCCATCCTTCACTCTGTCTTTGGTCCTTTGGTGGGAACATTTAAGCAGGACTATACTGAAGTGGTTCACAGGCCCTGTGTGATTTAGGTCCCAGTGAGCAGCCCATTCAAGAGGTCAATCTAGAGGAATTTGACACACCTTCTAGCTGTGAGTTTTGAAAAGGCAGCAAGCTGCTGCTGTGTTCTCACTCAGCTCTGCCTCCTATATTTTGTAAAGACTGAAAGAATCCCTGTTGAAGCCCTGAAATGTGGAAAAAACAGAAAGTTATTTGGGCATTATAGTTTCTTTGCGATCACTATAGTGCTTTAAAGTGAATGTAGTACGTGGATTGCAATTTCATTCTTACTCTGTGCAAGACAAGTTACTCACAGATCTTAAATTTACTTTAAAAGCTACCTGCTAAGAGGTCAGAAGCTTTTTCTTGTATTTGGCTGTTACCTACTGCCTTCAAAATACATATTATAGAGTGTAAAAAAATTCCCTTACACCAGGTAGCCTCGATGTGAAGAATACTCAGCACTTAACTGATCTCAAACTAATAAGGTTTCAGTCAAATAAAAGGTACTTTTACAAATGTGCTAAAAGCACACTCAAACAGAAGCTCTTCTGTCTGTGAGAAGCATGGGAAAGCTGTCCTCTGTCTTCACACACAACGACTCCAGGGTTTGTGATTAAAAAGCTGCCTACTGCCTTCCTGGTGGTGGACCTCCTTGTTTTATTTCCTTTCATAAATATTTAATGAACAGAAGTAACCCTGCAGCAAACAACAATTAGGAGAAGTTTGGATTCTTTTTTCAATAAGAAACCTCTTCTTCCTGGGCCTATGATGTAAACTGTGACATGAATGCTAAGGACATGCCATCTTTGGAAGCCTGACAGGCGGGTTTCTCTCTCTGGCATTCTCCTCATCCAGCCAGGCCTTTCTTAGTAATAGGAAATCTCATCACCATGTACTATATTTATTTCCTAAATTAGTCATTCTTATTATGAGTATTCCTCCAGTATTAAGCCAATATTTTTTTCTCCCAAAAGGAGGAGGAGGGAGAATAATTTTTTAAAGTTCACTGAGTACCTATGATGGTAAACAATTTCTTTAATCCAATCTTTAAAGTATGATAGATATTATCATTCTAATTTTACAGTGTTTCTTGTGCCAAATCTATAATTAATTACAAGATATTCTGTCTACTAACTACATTTTAAAAGTAACTTAGCCATCTTTTCAAGTGGAGACAGCTTTTTAAAAAATCAACATTTATTTAGTGCTCATGTTCACAGATAAAGAAAGGAGAGCTCTGAGTTGAAGCAACTAGTACCCACTGAAAAGTTCCAGGAGCATGCTTCCAACTCAGGTCTGTCTGGTGAGAGAGAAAAGGCTCACAGAGTGAGGTAAGACAAAACACAACTTTAAACTAGTCTGAGAAGCTGAACCTGATTGAACAAACACTTGGAAACCAAGTGTTTGAGTAAAAAGGCAATGCCAGGAGAATTTTATTTTAAGAAAATTCATTAATATCAGAGATTTAAATTGCTGGAATAAAAACTTATACTAAACTTACAAGGGACAAAGATAAGATACAATAAAAGAAAATTTGGAGGACTCAGTGTTATCCAAAGTAACACTAAATAGAATTAAGGGATTACATAATTATATGGTGCCAATGAATGATGAACCAAGGCTAAATTGTATATATCTACATCTACATCTATAACTATATCTATATATCTATCAGTGAATCAAGACTGTAAAAAACTGAGGAGTGATTTTATAAACTTCCCATTTTAAGAAAGAATGTTTCATAAATTATGAGACTAGTGGTTCTTCTCTGAAAGGTGAAAATGAAAGGAAAGTCTTGAATTGCCGAAAGAAGGATTTAGGTTACACACCAGGTTAACAGGGGAGTGGTTTTGATCTGAAATGAGGATAGTTTATCCCTTTCTAGAAATCCCTGCGGGTTAGGACAGGCATCCATGTGAATATGCTGTAGGCAGCTCAGCTAAGGGCCAGGTCCTTCTGATTTTATTTAATTCTACTTGAAGGAGCTGCCTAATTTCAGTGGCTGTCAAGAGTAAAGAATGCCAATTCCATGGTTTTGCTTGCTTTTCACCCAATGAAAGAGATAGGAACTTAAATCTTCCTTGAAGGGTCTATTCTATCTACCCTGATGATTTTGTGATTTTATGCTTTACTTCATCATTGAAATACTCAGAAAACAGGCACGGTGGCAACTCCTATCAATGACAATCTAACAGTGCCAGATATTTCAATTCCAGCTAAGATTAGATTTTTAAGTGAATCTGAAAGACACATGGCTAATCAGCTTCGCATGGCAATCAATATATTAATAAGGATTTGCTTCTAATTCCACCCACTACTGCTCCCTCTTTCTGTTGCTTTTAAAAGCATCTGCTATCACAGATGTAGAAGATATGTCACTAAGAAGAACTGCTTTGTTGGGAAGACAGAACATTTCATTTATGTCATCGGTTCTAAGTAAAACTCAACACCAGTACAATGAACAGAGCAGCCCTTACAGGTTCATCTTTAAGGGTTAAATCTAATAATTTCTACCTTAATATACCCTAAGTTTATGTAACAATATTTTTGACTCTGTTTATGCTTGATATATGCAAAAGAACATGTGTAATGTCAAGGGAAGTTTTGAAGTATTGTAATAAAATAAACACCAATTTAAAAACTAGAATATGATCGTTTTGCATGCTCTCTGCTATCAATCCTGCATTTTTGTTTCCCTTATGCTCTAACAACTCTTCCAAAATTTTTAGCACTCTATCTCTTAATGGTTTTAGTACTTACATATGAATCTGCCCAAAAACATATTGTTCAGATTTGCTTGTTTTTATTATACTATATACAGTTTTCTTTGACTTAGTTTTTCCACTCAATATTGTTTCAAAGATGCACCCATGTTCATCCATTTATATTGATGTACATTATTCCATTGTGTGAATATACTATAAATTACATTTGCATCCTATTATTTGTATACATTTGTGACTTTCCAAGTATTGTTTTGTTTTTATCTTTAGGAACAAGTCACTATCATCAATGAATGTTTAATAGAGTTTCTCTAGGTTATGTAAATAAAAGTGGAAGTACAAAGTCATACTGTTCAGCTGCATATAACAATGCCAATTTGTTTCCCAAAGTTGTTCCCACTGGCATATATA
Source organism: Furipterus horrens (assembly GCF_987537825.1). NCBI lineage: Eukaryota > Metazoa > Chordata > Mammalia > Chiroptera > Furipteridae > Furipterus > Furipterus horrens. Next base: position 61,157,155 of record NW_028327172.1, on the reverse strand, counting down.
AGAAACAACCTCAGTGGCATTTGGCAGTGTTAGGCTTCCTAATTTTTTTTTCATAGAATTGCACATAATACAAAATTAGGCTTAATTTAGATTCCTTCATTATTTATGAAGTTTAGTATTTTTTTATATGTTTACTCATTTTTTGTTTACCTCCTTTTTTGAAATATTTAATGATGCCTCTCAACCATTTTTTCAATTATATTAGTTGTTTTTAATTTTATAAACTTATAAGAGTTCTTTATATGTTTTCAGTAAAATCCTTTAGTGATTATTTATGTTGCAAATACTCTTTTTCATTTTGGGTCTTAGCTTTTCCTTTTTCTTGTGGTATCTTTTGATAAACAGAATTTGTAAAATTTAATTGAGTTTAACAATCTTTTCATTTATGGGTTTGTGTTTTGTTTAAGAAACACTTCCGAAGGACATGGTCATAATGATACCATCTTACATTTTCTTATAAAATGTTTAAAACTTTGCCTTTTTCATTTATGCATTTAACCAAACTTTTGTTAATTTTATGTCTAATGTGAGGTGGGGATCAATTTAATTTTTAATATTATGCACAATTGTTCCTGTTTATTAATTTGTTTTCCTTTCTTCACTATTTCTGATTGGTCTTCCTTCCTTCAGTGTTCTGCATTATCATTTCTATCCTATATCAAGTTTCCATAAAGTTAGCAAACATTTATGTGCCAGGTAGTCTCTTAGGTGTTTTATAAATAATTAACTCATTAAAGCTCCATGATAACTTTATGAAATAGGTATTATTTTCATTCCTTTTTTTAATAATAAGAAAATAGAGACATGGATAGTTAGTAACTTGAGTCTGGAGCTGGTATCTTTAATTTTTGTTTCAATATCCTTGATGCTGTTTACTTAATTAGTCAATACACTTATCCAATTTTAAAACCACACTGTCTTAATTAGAATTTGTTTCTTTTCAAGAGTATCTTGGCTGTTTCTACATCTTTAATCTTGTATACATTTTATATCAGGTTGTCAAACTCATAAAAAACTCCTTTTAGGATTTTACAGAAATTACATTGAATCTGCAAGTATATGATCAATCTGGAAGGAGTGATATCTTTGTTAAGTCTTTATATCCATGACCATGGCATGCACTACATTTAAGTCTAGTTTAATAAATTTCAATAAAGGTTAATATACATTTTTTCATAGTTTTTGCACTTAAATTGGTTAACTCCTTAGTACCTAATTTATGGTTTTATTTGTATTTTACTCAGAGATGGCCTACCATACTACTAGAAATAGGAGTTTTTTTTAACCGCCAACATAATACAGAGGCATTTTATGATCTCTCATTATGAGGATAGTTTTATTTATTTATCTCTATATATTGTTTTGCTTCCTATATGTTAGGGATATTTATTAAGTGTATACAAATCTAGAATACTTTTTCATGAAGTGTTTTATTATCATATAATGACCTTCTTTATCTCCAATAGTCATTTCAAAGTCAAATTTGTCTTATATTTGTAAACTATCCATGCTTTATTTAGCATTTGCATAGCTTTTTTTGTTTGTTTATTCTCAAGCTTTCTGTGTTCTTATAGTTTCGGTGTGTCTCTTATCAAATGATGAATTAGGTGGACTTCTATTATTCAAATGCTAATTTTTCTCTTTTAATTGACAAAGTTAATCAATATACATTTATGTGATTAATATTATATTTGACATTGTTTTTCTATATTATTTTGTGTTTCTGTCATGGTTTATTTTTGTTGTGTAACCTTTATTGATTTTTTGATTGATTATAATTTATGTTTCCCCTTTATTTTTATTGCTGACACTAATGCAGATGTCCCCATCTCCCCGCCCCCTTGGCTATCTTCACTCAGCCTCTGCCGCCCTTCCCTGTGGCTGTCACCATAATGCTGTCTGTATCTATGACTAGTTCTTTGGCTAATCCACTTACCTTCTTTACATTTTTATCCCACTACTAGTTTGGCAGCCATACACTATTTCTAATCTTTTAACAATTACATATTAAATTTTTAATGCACCTATTACTTAAAATGTAAAGTGTATCAGTATCTTAACCAACCACCCTTGCCCCACCACACACACATGTGCACACCCAACAAACAAAGCTAAGAACAAAATCCACTATTCCTAGGTTAATATTAGAATATCACATTTGGTTTTGCACCTGGATGGGGCTTCAAGAACTATCGGTAAAATCAGAAAAACAATTACCTTGTTTTGTAAAAGTATCTGAATCATTTTCTGCAAGGTAACTTTGACCTCCAGCACCCTATTTTTCCCTGCTCCCTCCTCTAGTTGAAATCACTGTTATTTTATTACAAAGCTGGAGAAAGTTTTCCAGGTGATAGACTTTTGCCCATTCAATTTGAGAGGAAAAACACGTTTAGTTATTATGCTTGGAATAGTAAAAGAAAGTTGAGTTACAGGATAAAAAAAATCTCGAGTTTATTTTCTTTGGCTTATGTTTTCTGGCTCTGATGGAGAAAGAAGCTGAGTCTTTCTGTCATTTATTACATTCATTTTTCTACCTAGTAGGTATTTTATAGGCAAACCTCTAATGAAAAGGAGGCTCCCAACACTTCTTTTACTCCGTCATTACATCCTGATATCATGTTCTCTGAGCCAACACTTACATGAGCACATCATCTCCCCCAGAAGTCATTTTATATAAGACATTTAACAACATATAAGTCATAGTCTGAAAAGTAACCCAAAAGTGGGTACATTTTATTATGCTTACTATTTGTTTGTTATTTATTTACTATTAAAACAGGGAGTCAAGGCTCATGGCATGCATAACCATGTTTTTCCTCTTATGACATTTATTTTTCTCTCATAAATGACCATTTCACAAGCAAAATAATATATTTGTTCTAGACAGAGGATTTTAACAGATGTCTTTTTCTGGTCTTTAAAAATGCAGTTCTGGCATTTAAATGCCCCCAGTGCATCTGATAGCTGACGTGTTCCAAGCTCCAAACTTCCAGGAGTGGGCGGGTTCATTCCTGGGTCAGATTCACTCCTGCACTATTTGGCAAAATACTCACGATTTGGCTTCCACTCGTATGAATCTAAGGAACTCCATGAAAACTTAATCTATTCTGTTACACAGTCTTTGCTTTTTAGCTCTGTTCTCACTGGTGGGAAAATCTGTTACCTTTTAGTAAGGAAATCTGAATTGTTTTCCTCTGAGCTCCACCACTTCACACTTTCCTCACAGCTCACCTGCACAATGATAAGTATCTCCTCACTGGATTTGACTTTCAGTGACTCCCCTCTGCTGTGTTCCAGGCTCACCAAACCTACTGTCATTCCCTGCACATGTCATACAATTGCACCTCTCCATTCAGCTAACATTTCTGAGTTCTTACTATGTGCCAAACACTGGGGACACAGAGGATATAAAAATGTAATTTCATCCCCAGTTCATGCTGTTTCCCCTGCCTAGAATAACTCTCTAGCAACTCCTAATAATCCTCCAAAATCTACCAATGTCACTTTCTTTTAGTAGCTTTTCCTAACCACCTCATTTTCAGAATGAGTCAGTCTTCTGTACTCCTAGTATTTCTATGATGGTGTCAAGATAATTAGAACATTATGTGTTCACTACTACTTTTTCTTTTTCTATAATTCCAAACACATAAGCATGCTTTTACTCTTTGCCTCTGGATTCTGACAAGGCTGACAGAAGAATCACCAGGGTCTATAGGCTCTGATGTCCGTGAAAGAACTATTCTATGTGTCCTGGCTTTGGAGAAAAAAGTGAAGAGGTTTTTTGTTACAGGTGGAAGGTAGAAAAGAGAGAGTATCTTTGAAATCCTGAGAAATAGGTAGGGGAAATTGCAGGAGTTTGAGAAGAAAATAGGGATCTGTGAGTCTGGGGAAAGGGAAGCTTTCAGAAGTATTTGTGAAGGGCCCGTGGACAAGCTGAACCTTGGAGATTGAGCTCCCCAGCTTCACCATTGATTTCCGTGCACCACACGTGTCGGGGAAGCAGGAAAGTATGAGGCCTGAGGAAACCATGGAGGTTCAAGCAGTGCACTCACAGCTCCATGGAAAGCAGTGTATCTAAGGGGCACAGTCCTATGAAATGTTTTTAAAACTTGTGCATAATACTGAAGGTGGAAGAAGAATAACAATTCTCCCAGAAGAGCTAGAAGTCAAGAATTCATCTACACAGTATTGAGGGCTAAGAGTCAGAAAGGAAGTTAACAAAATATGATATTTGATGCACACCTAATTTTGTGTATGAAGATTTTTTTTACCAATTATACATTTTTTTATTATAACACACATTGATTTATTCTAGATTTATCTATTTACCTCCCCCTCTAAATTCTGAACTCTTTAAGGACAGGGATCATAGCTTAATTATCTCTGTCACCTCAGGTCATGGCACAGGGAGTTACATATCACAAAGAGCTCAATGTTTATCTAAGAATTCTCAAAATGAGAAAATATACATGGAAATAAACTGTAAAGATGAAATTTATCTTACAATCACATCTCTTACATTTCATCTGCAATATTTCTCCATACTTTCACACATATATTAGCCAAATATCAGTGTTTTCCAACTGTATGAATTTTCACATATCTTTAATGTGCATACAGCATCAAAGTTCCTTCAGGCATGGGCATGTGGTTTGGAAATGTTCACCTCTGAGCATGATCTGAGGAAATAGGAAAGAATTTGATATGGCCGCTTATATGAGCAGCCTTTTTCTCCATATTGGGAGGGCAATGATGAGCATGTAGGTTTGCATTTCCGCTCGCTATCACACATAACCACCACTGCAGGGCAAATAGTAATTAGTGTGTAATGAGCAGTGTCCAATTGGTATCAGCTTCCGAATTACTGTCAAAATGTGGTGACAGCAGAGAATTTGCCGTGATTATTGCTGCCCAGAAAGCCCCAAGAAATCCCATTCTCCTGGAAAACCTTAAGATCCTCAGCACATTTCTTTCTCTGTGTCCTTAAGCTGTCATTTATGCCTGGTAACTTTTTTTTCTCCCAATTAGATAAGCTCTTAGGTTAGGAGACGTATCTTGAACTTTTAAACATTTCTGACAGCACAGGCTTTCATGTTTTGGAATAGGATAAGCAAGCACTCAGTAAATACATATAGATGAACAATCTGACAGTACCCAAAATAACAAAATTTAAAATAATGTATTGTAAATATTTGCTTTCTATTTCCTGATGGTGGGAGGTGATGGCGTGTGGGGGGAGAGAGAGAAATAAAGATCTAATTCCAAATCTGTGATTTAAGCCAGTGGCAATGTATTGTACCTCCCCAGATAGAGGCATTCATTACCTTTGCGCTGCTGTTGCACTCATTCTGTATATGCTGCCTCTCTGCCCAACATATCCTGAGGGCTGTGCAGCTGTGAATGATGCCAGAGTCCCTCTCTCATAGAGCACACATCCATCTTTAGAGAGAAGATATACATTGACTAATCAAAAATCTCAGAGATGTAAAGCCTATGCTAGGTGATGAGGGCACAGAGATAATTAAGGCATGGGTCTGCTCCTGGGAGGTACAAAATAGGAGGAAATTGATTTGACAAATTCAAGATGCAAACTGGGTTGTGCCACTCTGATTCAAACGCTGGAACGTCCTCATTTCTCTCACAGTGAAGTCCACCATTTATTAGTCTCATATAAAACTCTGCAGAATGAAGGCCCCATTCACATCTCCAATGGTATCTTTCATCCTCACTTCCATCTTCTCAGCATCGTCATCGTCATCGGCAGCCGTCCGTCTCGAGAGACGATGGCGTAGCTTCTTGAGAGTCTATCTGCACCGCCGAGAATGGCTGTGCAGTCCGACTCGGGAGTGACAATCCCTGCCGCACTTGTTACAGGTGAAGGCAGATGGCTGTTGTTGCTGCTGTTGATGCTGCTTCCGCCTCGATCTTTTCTGGACCGCCTCCTCGTTGCGCGCAGCCTCCGCACGTGATGTACCTTGCCTGACCGCGAGCCTCCAGGCTAGGCGGTCGTCTGCTTGAACTTCCCATGTGTTGAGATTGATGGAGCATTGTGTCATGTCCTTTTTGCAGATGTCTTTGAACCGCAGTTTTGGGCGCCCTGTCATCCTCTGGCCTTCTGCTAGCTCGCCGTAGAGGAGGTCTTTGGGAATACGGCCTGCATCCATTCTTTTGACATGGCCGAGCCACCTGAGGCGTCTCTCACTAAGAACTGCATGCAAACTGCTCATGTTGGCTCGCTTCAGCACCTCGGTGTTGGGAACCTTATCCTGCCAGGCGACATGCAGGACGCGTCGCAGGCACCTCATGTGGAAGCTGTTGAGTTTCCTTTCGTGCCTTGCATAGGTGGTCCACGTCTTGCTGCCATAGAGGAGAGTGCTGAGTACGCAGGCTTGGTAGATGCGCAGTCTGGTTTTCTCAGTGAGGCTGGAATTGTTCCACGCTCGCCGGTTCAGTTTGGCCATAACTGTGGCTGCCCTGGCGATTCTCCGGTTGACCTCCAAGTCAACTGACAGAGAGCTCGAGATGGTGGACCCGAGGTAAGTGAAGTCGTTGACAACCTCCAGGGTGTATCCGTCGATGGTGATGCATGGGGGAGTCCCCGTGCCTTGAGCCATAACGTTCATCTTCGTCAGGCTGATGGCTAGTCCGAACTCCTTGCATGCGTGGGAAAGGCAAGTGACTAGCTGCTGGAGTCCCTCTTCGGAGTGTGATGTCAAAGCTGCGTCGTCGGCGAAGAGCATCTCACGGATGAGCACCTCTTTGACTTTGGTCTTGGCTCGTAGACGGGCCAGGTTGTAGAGCTTGCCATCGGATCTGGTGTGAATGAAGAAACCCTCGCTGCAGTCCTTAAAGGCGTATTGGAGGAGCATGGAGAAGAAGATTCCGAACAGCGTAGGCACGAGGACGCAGCCCTGCTTTACTCCGCTGCTGACTGGGAAGGCCTCAGAGGTTGCGCCGTTGTAGGACACCGTGCTGTGCATGTTGTCGTGAAAGGACATGACCACAGCAAGCAGATGTGGTGGACAGCCAATCTTCTGTAGCAAGCTGAAGAGTCCGCTTCGACTGACCAGATCAATCGCCTTCATGAGGTCGATAAAGGCGAGGTAGAGTGGTTTATGCTGCTCGTGACACTTCTCCTGCAGCTGGCATAGGGAGAAGATCATGTCCACTGTTGATCGGCCAGCTCTGAAGCCACACTGGGACTCTGGGTAGACGCGGGAAGCAAGGGTCTGCAGGCGGGCAAGAGCGACCCGGGCGAATACTTTGCCGATGACGCTGAGGAGAGAGATGCCCCGGTAGTTGTTGCAGTCGCTGCGGTCTCCTTTGTTCTTGTACATGGTGATAATGTTGGCGTCTCTCATATCCTGGGGGATGTAACCCTCCTTCCAGCAGAGACAGAGTAGATGGTGGAGCAGCTGTAGCAGGACTGGTTTCCCACTCTTTAGGATTTCTGGAGGGATTCCGTCGCTTCCTGGTGCTTTCCTGCAAGCGAGGCTGTCGATGGCTTTGCCGAGCTCTGCCGCAGTGGGTGGGGTGTCTAGCTCCTCCATGACTGGTAGGTCTGGGATGGCGTTAAGAGCAGTGTCTGTTACGGTGTTCCTCGTCGCGTACAGCTCGAGGTAGTGCTCAGTCCACCGACGCATTTGCTGTTCCTGGTCAGTGATGACCTCACCTGTCTTGGACTTAAGGGGGGCGATCTTGGAGGGGATTGGGCTTGTTGCCTTCTTGATACCCTCATACATTCCTCGTGCGTTGCCTATATCGGCGGCTTCCTGGATGGTTCTGCACAGGTTTAGCCAATAGGTGTTGGCACAGTGGTGGGCGGTCTTCTGGACTTTGTTCCTGGCAGCCCGTAGGGCTTGAAGTGTACTGGGAGTGGGCGTGGCCTTGTAAGCCAGTAGGGCCTTCCTCTTAGCCTCGATCACGGGTTCCATTTCTTCCCAGTGAGCCTCGTACCAGTCAGCGTTCTTCCGCTCTTTCTTCCCGTAAGCAATAATGGCGGAGTTGTATATGGCGTCGCGGAGACGTGGCCAATTGGATTCGATAATGTCATCTGCCGCCATTCCCCCGCCGAGTGCATCTTCCATCCTGTTGATGAATTGCTGGGTCTTAACTGGGTTGCTGGCACAACTGGTGTTGATGCGTGGGCGACCCTTCATCTTGGAGTGGTGCAACCTCTTCGGCATTATGCGCACCTTGCTTACCATGAGGGCATGGTCCGTGTCGCAGTCTGCACTGTGGTAGCTGCGGGTGAGGAGGGTGCTGCCAATATCCGTTCTTCTGGTGATGACGAGGTCAAGCTGGTGCCAGTGGCGGGAGCGGGGGTGCCTCCATGACACCTGGTGGATCTCTTTGCACTTGAAGAATGTGTTTGTCACGCACAGGCCATGGTGACACGAAAGCTCAAGCAGTCGCTGACCATTCTCATTGATCTTTCCTCTCCCAAAGTTTCCGAGGCAGGTGGGCCAGGCCATGTGGTCGGCTCCTACTCTTGCGTTGAAGTCTCCAAGGAGATAAAGAGCGTTACTTCTGGGGATCTTGGATAACGCTTCGTCCAGTGCATGGTAGAACTGTTCTTTCTCTTCAGTGGTGGCGCAGAGGGTTGGGGCGTACGCGCTAAGAATGCTGACTAGGCCGAAAGTTGTTGACAATCGGAGGGTAAGTAATCTCTCTGTGCCTCCTGTGGGTGGCTCTATGGAGTTAACAAGCGTGTTCTTCACAGCGAACCCAACACCGTGCTGTCTTGGTTGGTCCAGAGACTTCCCTTGCCAGTAGAAGCTGTAGTTGGTTTCTCTGATAGTTCCGTTGTCGGCCAACCGGGTCTCCTGTAGAGCCGCAATGTCGATGTTTAGTCGTGCCAGTTCCCTGTCGATGACGGCGGTTTTCCTGGCACCATTGATCCACGGAAGGTCTGCAGTAAGTCCGGGACACATGGTCCTGATGTTCCAGCTAGCGAGGCAAAGAGCTGGAGGCTTCTTTCTTGTTGTTTGCTTGGAATTGCCTGGTGCGAGTGTTTTGTGGCCCACTTTTCAAGAGACGCCTCTCTGATCCCCACGCACCCAGTGGGGCAGGTGAGCCATGGCGAGACGGCACCTAATTGGCTGGGGGCTGCCCAGCTTGAGGCGGGCGGTAGCTGTCCAGTGAGGTGCGATGACCTCTCCCACCATCAGAGGAGACCCCTGGCGCTCGTTTCCTTCGCCAATCGGATGAGCTTATAACCGGTAACTGTCTCCTCCCGTGTTAAGTTGACATCTTGTGATGACGCTGGAGTGTCCTCTCCAGTGAAGCTACAAAGCCTGGGCAGGGTGATATGGAGGGCCAGCTGTTGCCCATGCAGCAGACCCCCCCTCTCTTCGCAGCTGAAGGATCCAAGGGGAAAGACAGAGTCAATACAGCTTGGCTTCAGGTGCGCCGCAGGAGTTGCCGGTGTTGACTACAACGTCAAACCGCCTTAGGGACTCCGGCTCCGGATTTTCTGTCGGGGTTTACTCCCTTAGCCTTTCCCCTGAGGAGGTATGCCACAAGGCAGCGGAGGTTTGGAGTCAGAGTTTCCCTTCTCCTTAGCCTTTCCCCTGAAGAGGTATGCCGCAAGGCAGCGGAGGTTTTTTGGAGTCAGAGTTTTCCTTCTCTGGTGTGCCCTGACTGGAAGATTGAACCAGCGACACTTAGCTCGCAGGCCGACGCTCAATCCACTGAGCCAAACCAGCCAGGGGGAGTCTTCTCAGCAGCTCTGACATATTGCTGCAATTACCCTAACAAGCGTACTCCATGCGTTTGACATGATGACCACCCCACACACACTTAAAATGACCTTCTGCAAATAGGACTGTAGCCTGTTTCACAAGTGCCTACCTCATAGAGAAATTTTTAACAATTCCCTAGGTAGAACTATGACTTTGTGTTCCCCACATCCTATAAGATTTTTAATGTAAACACTGCTACACATTGTATCTGTAACACATGTATATTTGTCTTTCTCTATTATACCATAATATTCATCAGGAAAAAGGCCAAGCCTTATTTGCTTTTTTCCTCAGCATTTAGTACTTAGGGTGCATGAAAGAATGAACCAATGGCTTGAGTCACTGGGCAATGGCTCTCATGTGTGGCTGCACTTAGAATTACCTGGGAAGGGTTTATAAACCCCCATTCCTAAGCTGCCTCCAGAATCAATTAAATCAGAGTCTCCAAGGTGTCGGGCTCGGTCAGCTGCAATTTGAAAGCTCACCAGAAGACTGAAAAATGTAGTCAAGATTGAAACCCACTCATTGATTTAAAGGTTCAGTGAGTTACGGTAACCTTTCTGGGTATGGTTTAAGGTATGGGATGTAAGCATAAGCCAGAATTTACCATGTTAAAGTTTGAGCAGTGAGAGGGTGGACGGAAACAAGTGTAAACCAATAGAAGGCTAGTCTGTTGAGACTGTCCAGAGAGCCAATTAAGTTAGGAAGCACCCTGCTTTGGTAGCATTAGCACATTAAAGACTGAGCAGTCATACAACAAAGAAACCTGTTTAAAGTTTAATTTGATGTTTTCTAAATTTATTTGACTTGAAAACACTATTTTTTCCCCATCTAACACCTATTAACTTTCCAGAGAGATGACAATACAGACTTTTTTCTTCTTTTAAGAAATTAAGTGATAATAGAGGTGCAAGTACTGATGTAGCCTGGAGCGGGGAGAAGTGAAAACTTGACAACTTTAGCATAGGGAGGACGGTCATATTTCCAAAATAAAGGAAGAAGGGACCAGGAAGGAGAAACTGAAGATGTTATAACATTTATATAGCATCTTACTTTTGTTTGGCCTCAGTACTGTGGGGACACACAAAAAGAAGTAACTACTGCATTTGGGGTCAGCAAAGACCTCACCCAAGAAGTGACATTTGAATTACTTTTTCAAAGATCAGTGGAAGAAAAAAAGAGATGATGACAGATATAAGAAAGCATGAGAAAAGAGCATGAAAGAGAGCAAGGTAGGAGTACGAAGCAAACTGTGGCTAGAAAATGAGCAGAACTGATAGGACACGGGGCTGGGAAATTAGACTGAGTCATGTATAAGACATGTGAATGACATATAAAAGATTGGGATTTATGAGGTATAAAATAAGAAATGACGTGCTATATTTGTCTTACAGAAAAATCACCTGACAGCAGTGTAAGTGATAGACTGGAAGTGGGGACACCAGTTTGGAGCCTACTGCAATTATGGAAGCATTGCAGGTTTCCATGGATACATAGGGAATTATTTAGTAACACAGCATGGAACACCATGTGGTCTTTAATGGTTAAAGCAAACCTCCCACCTCAGGACTCTTGAGCATGTTTCCAAAATATAAACTCAGCATTTAAATCAACTGGTGCTATGATAGTTCTTTGGAATCATGAAAATGACCCTTCATGCAAAAAGTAGATCACATAATATAGGTCATTCAAAATACAACAGCACTTTTGAAAATTGTGATTTATAATTATATTTATGTCAGATTTGCTTTTTGGGTCTTATGCTTTTCTTGAAAGTATAGCTATGATAGAAAAACTTCTATTTCTGGGTTTTATTTTGAGATAACACCAATTGCACCTTAAAGAAAGGCTTAGTCATTGTCAGAGCTACCTCACAAAGAGGCAAAGCTCCTTTGTGGACAGGGAACTTCTTTTCTGCCTATTTAAATGAGACAACCAAGCAAGCAGCCAAGCCTGGTCATGCTCAGTTCAGTAGAAGAGCTATCCAAGCACCAGCAGTTTCCTGGATGGACAAAAACTGATTCTGCAGAGAAGAAATCTCCTTTGGTTCTCAGTTCAAGGTAGAAATGACTCCACAGACTATTCCTTTCTGATACTTCCTGAAATGATATCAATCTTTATTCAGATTTGCTGATGAAAGATTAATGTGGTTTCTTCTACCATAAATGAAAGCACAAAAGAAGAAATGGTACAAATGTTCTGGATGCCTTCTTGGTTTTTAAGTCATATATTGAAGACTGGTTTTGATGCAGGGAGGTAAAACCATTGCCTGATCTTATTTTTTAGAGCTTACTTTTAAAGAAATAATTGGATTTTTGAATAACCAGATACTACAGTGTAGAGAAATCAAGAAAAACTAACAAAAATATGGCATATTAAGGGTAAGAGTTAAAGAAATATTAATGTATAAAAAGAATCATCTACTATCTGAGGAATTTAAATTACATATTATGAGATAACATTCTTTAGTGTTTTATTTTTCCTACATGAACCCCCAGCATTGACTAATTTTAGGCGAACTACAAATGTCTCATCAATTGGAAGAATGAGCAGCCTTACTCTGTTGAAATTCCTAAAGAATAGATGGAATTTGCGTGGCAAATACCAGCTCCACTTAAGGAAGGCATTTCTAACAATGAGCATTGTGGCCACATAAAAAGTGCAGCGACTGAGAGAGAGTGTGCTGTCCTTCACTGGAAGAGCACCAGCAGAAGCTAAGGGGCCAGCGCATGCTAGCCTGAGAAAGCTTTATGTGTGAATGAGGTGACCTTTTTGATTTTGAGATGATATATTCTCAGTGAGAATTGAACTGAAGACTGAACTCAATTCTATTACAAGAAATCCATCACTTTCCTAATCATTAATTCAAAATACTATTTCCAGAAGACTTACTATGTAACAGGCTTCATGCAAGGTGATAATAGTGACAAACTGAATCTTTTGTGCTTATGAAGCTTAGAGTCTAATTGGGAAGACAGACACATAAGCATTTATTATAAGGAAGGATGATGATAGGAAGAGTGCTTGTATAGTAGTGCCCCCTTATCCATGGGGCATACACTGCAAGACTTCCAGCAGAGTCCTGAAATCATGGACAGTAGCAAACCCTATATATACTATGTTTTTTCCTATACATACCCTTTACAGCTTCATGTTGACATATAAAAATTGCCAGCATCACTACTCTTGCCCTTTGGAGACACTATTAAGTAAAATAAGGGCTATTTCAACATAAGCACTACAAATTGCAACAATCAAGATGATAACTGAGAAAGCTACTAAATGACTAATGAGTCGGTACAGCACGGATATGATGAACAAAGGGATAATTCACATCCTGGGCAGACGAGGTAGGGAAGTGAATGACTTCATCACACTTCTCAGAAAGGTACATGATTTAAAATGTAAATTGTTTATTCTGGAATTTTCCACTTAATATTCTCAGAACATAGTTGACCACAGGTTACTAAAACTATGGAAAGCAAAACTATGGATAAAGGGGACTACTGTATTTCTTTTTTATAATCCCTATTATTATTAGAGAAGTATCTCTGTCTTTTCCTGAAAAGCTGGTACTATTTTCAAAGAACAACATTTTTCCCAAAATGCTGGAGTGCAAAAATTATATCAAAATGTCTTTTTAATGGGAACAATGAGGTCAGTGGTGGTGGTGGTTATGCGGAAGAAGGGTGATGAAAGGAGGGACACATTCTTCTACCCTCTTGGTTTGGTATTAATTTATTTGTAAAGTGCAGATGCTTCAAGAGGAAGCCTAGATAATGAGCATGGCAGTTATGAACCATTAGAGCAACACTCAGTTATTATGGTGTAAGTAAAGAAAAACTATCTCTAAATCTTTGAATTCTGAACTTTATAATTAATGGATAGATTAGGCTGACACCATCTGAACCCATTTATTAATTACAGCGTCAGTAAGAGTGGGACAAGGCATCATGTACCCCATAGTGAGAGGCAACAGGAAGTATCCAGCACTGCCTATAAAGTATTTCTGTCAATTAAAAACAGCTAGTCAGTCCTTTATCCCTAATTTGCAAATTACAGGAAAAGAGATAGGAAAAGAAAACAAACTAAGTGATACCACAAGAATAGTGCTAGACAAATTCAGAGTAGGAGAAATTATCCAGGAATTTACTAGCTTCTTTAACATGTATGGGATAAATAAAAAAAAAAAGAGGGGAGAGTGGTAGATTAAGAGATATATATTTGAGATCATATCTACTACATACAATAAGTAGCAATTGATTTGATCTTAATTAGAATAAACAAATTGTAAAAGAAAATAAAAAGACAAGTATTTTGGTGGTAATTATTTTATAACAGGTCTGGAAAAGCCCAGCCATTGTTAACATAATGAGAATGATTTGTACAACATTAATGTAACAAGGAGAGTGGACTGGAATGTGCATTTGTGAACAATGATGACTTCACTGTACTAATCAGTGAGGGCACTATTGAGTGAGCATGTATACCATGTGGCTATCACATTAAAAATGACTGAGCAAGTAGAGCAATGAATCTGCATCAAATTTTGCATTAATTTGAACATTCCTCCCCAGAAGCTATTCAGATGATTCAGAAGACCACAGCTATGGGCAACTGGTGATTGGCAGCTTCATCACAGCAATGCATCTGCTTATCCATCATGTTTCATCCAGATATTTTTGGCAAAAAATCAAATCACCCAGGTGATGCAGTCCCCCTACAGTCCAGATTTGGTGGCCTGTGACTTCTAGCTTTTCCCAAAACTAAAATCACCTTTGACAGGGAAGAGATTTCAGACCTTTGATGAGATTCAGGAAAATACAACTGGACAGCTGATGGCAACTGGGAGAACGGTGTGAAGTCCCAAGGTGCCTACTTTGATGGGGTCTGAGGTGTCATTGTCCTATGTACAATGTTCCTTGTGTCTTGTATCATCTTCATTAAATGTCTCCATTTTTCATAGTACATGGTTGGATACCTTCCAGACAGATTGTATGCTTATCAAATCATCACATTTTACACCTTAAACTTATAAAATTTTACATGTAAATTATGTCCCAATAAAGTTGGGGAACAGTTTTAAGATATGAACTAAATATTAAATATTATTTATGAATCGTTAATTTTGCTTAGTTTGGTAATTCTCTTTTGGTTATATTAAAAAGATACTTATCTTTTAGAAAAACATGCTGAACTATTTATGGGTAAAATAACATAATTTAAATGATTGTATCAAACAAATATTTAAATATGAAGGAGGACCCCAAAAAACAAAATTTATTTTTTAAATTGTGTATTTATCCTTACATATTCAAACTTCAGTCACTTTCAAAGTACTTTCTATTGATGCAATACACCTGTCAAGACATTTTTTTCCACTGCTCAAAACAGTTTTTGAACTCATCAATTGTGATGTATTTTAGTGCTTCTCCCATTGTTTGATTCGACTTTTCCACATCAGCAAAACATTTCCTTTTGATGACATTTTTCTTCCAGGAAATAAAACAAACAAAAAAAGTTGCTTGGCATGAGATCAGGTGAGTAGGGGAGGTAGGGCATGGGTGTCCTGCCATTTTTGGTTCAAAACTGCTGGACACTCAGCGTGGTGTGGACAAGTGCACTCATAAATCACTCATCATGAAATGGGCAAACAAATTGAAAGTCTTCAAAAAAAATTCACTGAAGCCAAACGCAGCCTCTTACAATAACGTCGGCTGGCACACTGATCCAGTCGCGTTCCTAGAGCACTCGCTTAGCTGGAGAAACCTGTACTACAAAGGGCCCACCCCTGGAAGTTAATTCTGTTTTTGGGGGGAGAGGGGAGTGGTCACCCCTCCTAAGTGGGAAAGCAATGATAGATAAAAGAAAAATGTGAAAACAGAAGTTGATTATTCTATTCTCTCTACTTTTGGTATTTTTTAAAATGTCCATAATAAATATGTTTAGAGAATATGTTCCCTTGGTGATAGGGACATATATCTGACTCTCATACTTAAAGATCAGAGAAAACCTTTGGCTGTAAATATGAAAACTTCATAATTTTAAAATAAAAACCAAAAGCAATGTGAGGTTTTAGAGACTTGCTTTGATGGAGTGTTGGTAATGGGGTGTGAAACCCTTTGGAGAGGTGAAAATAACAGTGATGTAGACTAAAGTACCTAATGTTTGAATGTGTCAGATAATTCAAAAGACTTTAAATACAAAACCTATTTTATATTTTGATGCATTTTACCTAAAGTTTTAAGATTATTCAGTCATGGCCAAAGGTATAAAAATGCATATTAAAAATAATAAAATTCCTGAGAAGGTTAGAGGGGCTGGAACTCCAAGCACAAGTGCACAGGACCATGGGAAGAGGAGATGCACTTCTTTCAACATGATAGAAGAAAAGCAGATAGCTGGCAAAGATGCAAGGGAGTCAGTTGAACTGGTGAAAGAAGCTGAGGAAGTTCAAAGATGTCTTATTTCTTAGTGAAGTATGGAGCAAGGTCTTTAGCTGAGAGTGAAGGAAGTGATTATCATAATGGATGATGAACTCTAGGTGGGTCAAGAATGAATTCAATAATGTGTAAGTGAATATGGACAACAGTGTGGGAATTGACTGTGGGAGAAGGGGTGGGAAGGGTGGAAGGGGGCAATGGGGGGAAAATTGGGACAATTGTAATAGAACAACAATAAAAAATGATTCAATAAAAAAATTTTACTTTCAATAAAAAACTGCCCCCCCCAAAAGAAAAATGTATAGGAGGATAATTAGAAAGCAGTGAAATTCAAGGCACTGGAACCTCTGCATGTGTTGATGTGATCCATGAATCAAGTAAATAATCCATAAAAAACATAGCCAACCAACCTGGAGTCTGCATGATCCTTCCCCTTGTGGGAAGGCCACCCTCCCCTCCACACCCCCACTCTTATTAGGGATTTCTTGACCCAAGGGTAGGTAGGACGATGACCATGTCCAGCTTGAAGCAGCTAGAGGAGCTCGAGACCTTCGTCCATTGTCCTTTATAAGATTGTAAAGGGTCTCAAGTCTGAGAGGGAGGGATTGTTATTTTTTATTGTTAAAATATTTAACTAATTAATTAATTATTTAAAAAAAAAGAAGAAGAATATATGAAAGGGTGAGCCATGGGCATGGACTTGGGGAGGGGATTGTCGGGGAAGGGGGGTGCTGGGCGGAGGGGAGCAAAGGGGAAAAAATTGGAACTATTGTAACAATATAATCAATAAAATATACTTAAAAATATATATATATAATGTGACAAGAGAGAAGTTATATGCTTGGAATCAAGATTTGAGAACAGATGAAATGATTGGGTTGGTCAAAAATTTCATCTGTTTTTTCCATACAATGGCTCTAGTAACACTTAGTTGTCTTTAACTTCATTTGAGACAATCTTGTTAGATTGTATTGTGACAGCTGTCATATCAGTGTGAATTTTTTTAATTATTAAAATTGTTGAATTTCTGTGTAGCCATTTTGCTATTGAAGACAGAAAAAATATGCAACATTTTCAAAACATTATGCCTTATTATTTCAAGAAAGGTAAAAATGCAACTGAAATGCAAAAGCAAAAAAATTTGTACAGTGTATAGAAAAGGTTCTGTGACTGATCAAACATGTCAAAAGTGGTTGTGAAGCTTCGTGTTAGAGATTTCTTGCTGGACGATGCTCCACGGTCAGGTAACAGTTGAAGTTGATAATGATCAAATTGAGATATTAGTCAACAACAATCAATGTTATGCCATGCAGGAGATAGCTGACATACTCAAAATAACCAAATCAGTAAAGTTATTGGTGAAAATGAAAATTATGTCTTTTATTTTACATAAAATAAACTAAACAGACTATTTGGCCAACCCAATATTTGTGATGACAAATTCAGGTGTTTTCATGGGTGTGGGTAGCTAATCTAGAGTTGAGGAAAGATCTGGAGTTGAGGTGTAGAGGTCAAGAAACTGAGGGCCTGGAGTACTGAATAGTTTATCCATGTGGATACTGAAATCACCAAGAGTGGCGAGGTGGGGAGGTAGATTGTAACAAGACACCAAAGATTCAAATAAACATATGTGTCTGTGGAGATGGGGTAAGGATGTGGGCAACCAGAGGATTAAAAAAACAACAACTTTATCACATTATTGCACATGAATCTCCAAAAATAAAATTCATTATACAACATTTCCCAAAAGTATTTGAGCAGATATCTTTTGCTTTTGGAAGAGTATTAGAATGATTGGGAGCAAAACTAATGTTTTCCAAACTGTAGGTAACAAATAATAAATTTATCAAAAACTCAACTTAGTGGATTATAGTCATCCTTTTAATAAATAAAATAGTAATCTGGAAAAGGTTAGAATACATAGAGGTTCTCAAGTAAATGATGACCCACAATCTGCAAAAGATATATGAGAGGGAAATTACCTAGATTCATGTAATTTCTGAGCTGGAAGGCACCTTAATAAAAGTAATAACAATGACAAAACAAATTTTAAGGCTTAGTTAATATATATTTTTTCAGTTAATATTAATGAAATCTCAACAATGTATCTATTACTGTGTCTTTTCACAAGTGATGAAACTGAAGTTTAGAACATTTTATTAAGGTTCCCAAATTGTGCAGCGACTGGTTAATTAGGGTTTGGGCTGTGTTGTGTTTTGTGCTGGACCACTGTGCCTGGAAGGCCATCCCATCAAAACTATTTTCACTGCAGGACAGGAGGGCTAAGTTCCTTGCTTAGAAAAACCACAAGTACTTGTAAGATCTGAGTATAGAGGATAGGCTCCATAACTCCAAATTCAGTGTTCTTCTGTCCCACCAAATTATAAACCTAAAATCACTTTGTTTTCAGTCCACACTTGTAGATGAATCTCTGAATAAATGGGTATAAGTGTAACCTTGCCCCAAATGAGTTAGACAAAACAGAGATAGAAGGAAATACTGTGGGAAAATAAGTCTGGAGACAAAATATGATCCTATAAGGAACTGGTACCTAATTTATCATTTTTCAGTTTTATTCTTCTTTAGGCAAAAAGTATTTAAGCATCTTCTAAGTTAGTGTTCCTTAATTTTGTCTCCACATTACAATCACCTGGGGAGCTTTAAAAAGTCCTGGTGTCCAAGCTGCATTATAGATCCATTCAGTTAGACTCTCTAGGGGGTAGAGCACAGAAATCAGATCTTCTAAAGCCCCCAACGTGTTCTCATTTTGCAGTCAACATTTGAGACAATTACTTACTACATCCCATTCAACCTTTATCCATTTTATCTGATCTCATGCATTCCTGGATTCTGAGATATCTTTCCTCAAGTACAAGACCTATCCGAAACATGAGTATGTGGAAGGAATTCTACTTGTTCTACCCACATTTCCACTACCCTACCTTCGTTTACTTCTAATAATCTAATAGGTCAGATCCATGTTTTATCAGAATCTATGAAAACCCAGATGTGATGCTCTCTTCTCCTGCCTCCATGGTGTGTGTAGGCTCACTGATAGAGTAGGCTTTCTCCAGGCTGTTGGACCATCCTCTGCTTTCTTGCTATTGTGCTTTCTGTCTGTGCGGAACTGAGCAAGGAGTGGCCCTGTGGGTACATCCAACTAAGTCTCACCCTTTCTATTTTAGATGCTCTGTACCTGAATATGAGTGGCATATTTAGACATCTTTATTTCATAAAGGAAAGAATGGATGCCCACCTTATACCTTCAGGTTTAAGAAACAATGATTTTTCAGTTTCTACCAGAGCTGTGCGTTGGTAAAAATGTACTGAAGAATTAATTAGTCTTCAGTTATGAAGTGGTATTCTGAAGCCAGTTCAGTTTCTGTGCCTTATGTACAGAGGCCTTAATCAGAAACCTCATGAGAAGGAGGGCAAAGTGCAGGACAGGAAGAGAGTAACTCTGGGTCCCTGGCCATATACCATCATTAGGAAAAGAAATTTTAACCTAAACCCCAAGTATTTATTATTAACTTGCAATTATAGCTTTTTTTTTTCTTTCCTCTCAACAATCTTGTGAGGTCAGAAGAATTGTTTTTTTCTACAGATTAATTCAGGATTACCGAGGTTCAGTAACTTGTTCTATTAACACAAGCTGGTGGTGAGGCCATAACTGAAACAAACACCTTGATTGCTATTTAGTAAAACCTATTCTTCAGGAATTTAATAATGGGATTTATTGTGTTTATGAAAATATAATAGCAGTTGTTTACTGTCAAGACCTCACAGTTGAGAAAAGTAAATTAGAGCTCTCAAGTATTTTTATTCTTAGTCTAGTCTAACATGCCTGGGTGTGTCTCAAATAAACAAATGCTCAAAGAATAATGAACTCAACCTCAGGTAAAACTTCTTATCATAGTGAAACTTTATATTTGACTATTTAAAATATGACCTTTATTCACTTCATTATGCCTGGATTGTGTCTATAAAGGTAGTGACTCAGCTATGCCGAAGCTGTCTCAGCTGCGGTGTTTTTATAGAGATTTCACACAGGTAATCAGCGTGTATTATTGAGCAGAGATAATGAGGAGTGATGTTTGGCACTGACATGTTGTTCTAGAAGCTGCAGTGACGCATTTTCCCCTGACAGAATTATTTTGAAGAGGAGGAAAAAAAGAGGAAATTGTCCTTTAATACTGACACATTTCTGGTAATATAGAAAAATACCCACAGGCACTGCTTTGGGGAAAGAAATTGGTGCAAATTTTCTGGAAAGAAATGTAGTTTGACTATTTATGACTTGAGAGCTTTAAAAATGGACCTAACCTTTAATCCAGCTATTATTTCATATCCAATAATTTATTCTAAGTAAATAATCAGAAGACAAGACAGACAACTTTATATAAAAGTGTATGAGTATTATTTATGATAGTAAAAAATTGAAAATTAAATATTCAACAATAAGAAATGACAAGATTTGGCATTTCTGTAGAATTGAATCCTAATTGACCATTAAAATGTTTTTAAAGAATCTTTAGTCAAAGAATAATTACTCATGGTGATGTTAAATAAAAAAGCAAAGAGAGCATGCCTATATTTTGACAGTGATTATTAAGTAAAGACAAAACAATACACAGGGGTAGGCAAGAGTAGGTTAATAATAATTAGTACAATCATTAATAAATAAGTAATAAATAGTATAAGCATAAACTCTGTTTCATTTACTCACAACTATAAACCTACTTTTTTCCACTCCTGTATTTTGTTTTTTTGTGCAATTGAATTTTCCAAATTATTTTCAAGGTGTATATTTGACTATAGTTAGAATGTTGGGAAAATACATTATTTATTAACATTTTTTTTTAAGTCTGTGGTAGAAAATAGACTGGAATACAGGTTAGAAAGCCTGAGTCCAAATGAATCTGTCACTTTATTGTGTTCATCTTTGTGACCACAGTGCTGGGCACTGTGCAAAGTAAGAGGATAGAGTGGTGTGAGAAACACACATGGCCAGTTGCTTGCGTTGCAGCCAACTCCATCTTAATATCTTCTGGGCCGGGGGAGGGGTGAAGAGTGGACCACAAGAAAATGACCTGCAGTATTTGACATGCATTATCTCATTTCATTCTCTCAACAACTCGGAGATACCTAGTATTTCTTTCCATTTTCTTATTTAATTGGTTTTAAAAAATTAACAGTAATATTAAATGACTTGCACAATTTCATAAAGGAATTAAATAAATTAAGTAATGGAAAAATATGAAGTAATGGAAACTTTATAATACTAAGCAATTCGATTGTTCCATTGAATTGAACTTAAAGTAATTGAATTCAATTCAATCTTTCTATCAGTTTCTAAATAAGAAAGAGGAAAACAAAAGACTGTATTAGCTTACCATTAAATTTCCTTTTTAATTCATAAAACTTATCATTCTATTCTCAATCTAAATTTAGTTCTTTAGGCCATATATCAGTGACCCTTTCTTCATATATTAATTGATTTTGTTTTCATGTCCCTTTAAAAATGCAGTGGGGGGGCATAGTGATCAACTTGGTGCACTGAAATATTGTCATTTAGATTCTACCTTTATTTTGCTTTAAAAAGTCAGTTTCCTCAAAATATTATCAGCTCTTTTTTGTTTTTAAAAATTATGCTGACAATTGTCACCTCAAGCATTAATTCATTCAGTGTTTCTTCACAACAGAAAACTACTGTTGCTGAGTTAAATTAAAAGAGGAAAAAGTGCGAAAATTTTTCAAAAAATTAAAACCCAAGCTAAATGGTAGGCATGTCTTAGATAGTAAATTCTCTTTTATGAACACAATGGTGAAATTAGAAAATTCTAATTTGGACTCAAAATCTAGCTCTTCTTTTTAAGAAATGTATTGTAGTAAAATACTGAAAACTGAGTAGCATAAATGCCTAGGTCTGTTGTATCATCTAAGAATCTTCTTTAAATCTTTGACTGAGAACTGATTGCCCTATTCATGGTACTCCCAGAAGACATTTTCTGAATCCTTTAGGAAGTTTATCATTCTGTCTTAAACTGGTTTATCTAACTGTCTCTACAAACACATATTGAGCTGTTACCAGGTCATTACATTTCTATAAGCCCAGATCATAATATCCTCTGTACAAAAAAACATAACTTCTGTATGTATTTCTAAATGATTAAATGAGTCATGTTTAAAAAATAATTTCTTCCCTGTTTGGAATATGACTTTCTTTCTACTAAAACATGACTGAGAGCAAGTAAGTGACTTCTGAATCTCAATTTGCTTATCTGTGCAAAAGCATATACATCTGTAGTGCCTACAACATTAAGTTCTAATGTCAAAAGATGTAATAAATCTAAAAGCCCTTTAGGATACCTATAAAAGCATAAACACAAAAGATAATTCCTAGGGTTCAGCCTGAAGGGCCAGGACTATTAACACATCTTTATTCCTCTCTCTCTCAATAGCTTCATCATTTCCTTACTCTCCAACTCCTGAACCTGAATTATCCTTGACTCTTACTCTTTTTCACTCTTCCTTAGTGCCAAGATCTATCTTCTCAGTTTTTACAATGCATCTTAGGTCAACTTTATTATTTTATGCCAGATTAGTCAATTCTGCCAGTTTTAAAAGATTTATTTAAAAAAACAAAAACAAAAAAACAACAAAAAACTTCTATCTGCCAGACACTGATGCTAGGCATTGTGGGTACTCGGGTAAACTCAATAGCCTAAGCCTTTCATCACATGAGGCTTATACTCTAGTAAGGTCTAAAGACAGGCAAATGGGCAATAATATAATATAATTAGTAGTTCAGTAAAGAAGAATGGCACCTAACCCATCCTGAAATAAGAAGAGTTTTCAAAAAGTGGCACGGCTGTCACCACAACAACCACACTACAAGTTGCAATCATCATTTTCATTGTCATCATCATCTTCACCATCATCATCACCATCATCATCGCCCTAACATGGAATTGCTACAATGTGTCAGAAACTGTTCTTAGTGCTTTCTTATGTTAACTGATTTATCTTCACAACAACCTTATGAGAAAGGTACTATTATTCCTACTTTACAGATAAGGATATTTAAGCAAAAATTACTTAACACGTAACTGATTTGGCATTTAACTCCAGAGGCTGTGTTCAAGCAGTAACACTGCTTAAATTGATACCAGAGGGAATCAACAGGAGTAAGAAAAAGAAGAGTTCAGTTAACTTTACAAGAAGCAAGAATAACATATAAAAAGGTCTGGAGATCAAAAAGAAGGACAACAGTGTGGGGACTGCCAGGGGGAGCAGGGTATATTAAGATAACTGAAAAAAGTTCAACTGTACAAATCCTGGAGGGGATGAAAGTGGGTATGATAAGATAAAAAGGTAGAGAGGTTGTAAGGAGGTAAATTAGGTAGGCCTATATAAGTCCAATTAACATGTTTAGACTTTTAAAATGAAAGCAACTGCATTGCAATAGCTGTTCAATTGGCATTTATTTTCATTTAACTCATTTATGTGAGGCTACTATCATTCAGGCAATGTCCTAAGTGCTGGAGATACAGCAGGGAACAAAGTAAACAAGGCCCTTAATCTTAGCAAGATGATAAAAAAAGAAAAGAAAGTAAGATGTATTGCTAAATGCAATAATGGACTGAAAATAGGGTAATGTGATGGGATATGACAAGGTCAACATCAGATGATGTGGAAAGGTGTGTCACAAGACATCGACTTTCATCTTTGCCTTGATTTTCACTTTGATTTATACTCAGCCTGCAGTCGAAGCAATGTCTCTGAAAATCTTTTTTTAATAGTTCAAAAAATACTTTAAAGTATTTTTAAAGTAAAAGTGAAATTGCTTTTAATTTCTACTCCCAAGTGATAATTACTGTTAACTATTTGGTATATATCCGACTTTGTTTGTACATAAATGAGATCAAAGTTATTCTTTGGTATCTGTTTTGCTTTGTTCTTTAACATATGATAAACCCCATTTTAGGTTAGTACATAAATATCTAATTCCTCCTTTTCAGAAACCACAGTTATAAGCATTTTATTTAATATTTATGCCATAATTTATTTAAGATAGTCATAGACATTTCAGTTGTTATTAATTTTATAGTGTTAGACAACACACTGCTATAGATACTATGTATGATCATTTTATCTAACATCAAACTTTTTATTTTTTATAAGTAGAATGAATAAATTGTAAAATAGTGATAAAAAGTACGGTGAAATTAATACATAAACCAGTAACATAGTCATTTATTGTGTTTTCAAGTATTGCAGGACAGGGGGTTTCTTTAGACCTGCATCACCACAAACACAAGCAATGTGTTGCACTACAATGTTATGACAGCTACAAAGTCACTAGGCAATAGGAATTTTTCAGCTTCATTATAAACTTATGAGCTCAACTGGGATATTAAGATACTTCTTTAGAAGTGGAATTCCCAAGTATAAGGTGTGCAAATGTTAAATATTGGTGCATTCCACTATATTATTTTCCAGAAAGTTCATGGCAGTTTATAGTCTCATAATTATGCACAGTTTCTATTAGTGATAATAGCACCTATTTTTCTACACATTTGTCAGTACTCCATTCTTTGTTAACCTCATAGGTAAGAATGATCTTGCATTGCTTCAATTTGCCTTCCATTGTTGGAGGTGAAATTGAGCATTTTTTAATATAAGCACCTTCTATGAGAATCAATCTGTAACACTGCATAACCACCAGTAAAAAATATCCCAGAACTCTTCACTGTCCATTAAAAAGGTGTTTGAAATTCTTAATATGACATTTGTGACCCTCTGGCTACGACTTACCTTTCTAAGCTTCTCAACAACAATTTTTCTGCAAGGCCTCTAAGTTTCCTGCAAATTGGTGGCTGCTCAGTAATCTCTAGTTAAGTTTTTTCTTTCACAAATTTGCACTTGAGGTCATGTTATGGAATTACTATCCCAGCACTCAAGCCCTAGCCCAAGTTCTGCCCCTTTACAGGACCTCTCTCATCACTCCAGTCATATATGTTCTGAATTTCTTCAGTGCTTTTCCTGTTCTCTTTTTAAAACACTATTTTCTATTTGTCTTAATCTTCCTACTAGATTGTTAGCTAGCCAAAACCACTATTGTCATGGTACCTGGAAGAAAGTGATTGCTCAGATACCTCTAAAATAAGTAATTAATTCCACCAGGGGAAAAAAAAAATTCTATGTAGTCCACATCCCAGAGTACTTTTTAAAGACACAATCCCCCAAAGATTAAAACATTGTACATTTTAAACATGATTTAACATGATTTATTAGTGGCTACTATATATCATATAAATGAACATTAGGAAATGATAGTAAATTATAACATCTCTGAATTTGTATGCTTATAAAAACTGAGGAACAAAGAATACAGATAACTATAATAACACAGAAACAAAAGCTAATACATATGAGTAAAAAGCTGATAGGAAACACTCCAAGATCTACACTACAATATCCCTTGTATGGAGGAGGCCCATGCTGAAGATTTTCTATACACTCTCCTATGCTTTCCAAATTTTCTTTATTAAGCATGCATGATTTTGTTTTAAATAGTTTTACCTTCCTGCTCTTATAAATTGATAAGTTAACATCAATGGTCACAAACTAATAAAACTCCAAACTTCTTTTGGAAGGTGGGCAAGAAAATAAATACTTCTCTTTCTATAATTAAATAAAACAGTTTGCACTGGTACCATAGAAGGGGAGTGGGGAGAAAAAAAAATGTTCTATGTTCTTGCTACAGAAACAAAGAAATAAAGAGGGTAGGGGAAACATCACAGGAGAAACTGATGGTTTAAGTTCTTCCTTTTGCCTGTGAAGCTTCCACCCCACCCCCACCTCCTGCCCTGAGGTCTGTTCAAGCCCCTACTCCCCAGAAGGCCTTCCCTGAGCCTCACCTGTACGAGTCTCCCCTTTCTCTGAATTCTTTTTTATTCACTGCAAATGTCATATTTTTTAAAAGTTGCCTCTAAATTATTTCTACTTTTTAATTATTTCACCATATTAAGGACTCAGGGGCATCAAGAACAGAACACTCAGACCTTTAATCCTTATGTTCTTCAATCATTTCAAATAGTATAATACCATGTGTATTTAGTAAATATCTTCAGATGAGCTCCTTTTGCTCAGACATGTCACAGTGAAGGGGAAAGGACTATAATGTATTGAGCCACAGCTGTAATTCAGGTGGCCAATAATAACTACTCTATTTTTCATGCCAAGCTTAAAAACAAGGTATTATTTTCTCCATGTGAGAAGCAGTAGCAGTTATAACGATAGAACTCAGTTCTACAAGGCCCCAAAGTTCCTGTCTTTCTTCTACCCTGTCAAGTTGATAGAAGCAAATAAAACTCTCAGTTTCTTGATGCATAACCTTGCTTAAGCTGTGCTAGGAGAGGCTATACTGATGCACTCATAAGAAAATGTATGAATGAGATCATTTAGTGACAGAAGAAATGCCATTTCTTCAAGAAAGTGATGCTGGTAGACTTTTAAAATCCCTTATTCTCACTCCTGAATCTATTAAAGACCCTGGTAAGGACTTCTAACATTCTAAATTTGATATACTTTTTTCTCTAAAATGACCCCTCTGGAGAGTTAATTCCTACTATGGGAAGCACACAGACTCTAGAGCCAGACGGACTTCATTTGAAATTCTGGACTCTACCTTTTCCTAACTCTAACCTTAATCAAGTTATTCTTGCTTAATATTATTAGTAATCACCAGTTCCCACATCTGCTCTGAGAGATAATCATCCCTCAGGGTTGATTCAAGATTAAAGTAAGATAAACAAATCTCTAATATGGTGCCTCACCTATAGACTTTCTCAAGAAATAACCCACCTATCCTTTGATTAGGAAGACAATAGTTCTTCACTGAAGACTCTTCATCAGACTCTAAGAGCCCAGCTAAAGGCCCACTAAAGGAGCACCTTTCCTTTAATCTGTAGACATCAGGAGAGCCTGCTATGTCTCATAATGACTGACATAAATGTGTCAAGTTAGGCTTTAAAAACTCAACCTCTGATCCCAAACTGCAGAGTTTTTCAGAAGCATTTCTCCAGAGACTATGATCAACATGAGACTGTGCTGTCATTTTTAAAGACAGGACAAGAATCAAATTCCTATCTGTACCTCGAACACCTAGCACAGAGCCTGGAATCAGTCAGTGAGCAATATTAGAGATGGGGTCCAATCGAGTCAAAGCAAAAGACCTTCCTGAAGATTTTAGAACATGAAAGACAAAAATAAAAAACACTCATACCCAATCCTGATTTTTAAAAAGATTTTATTTATTTATTTTTAGAGAGAGGGGAAGGAAGAGAGAAAGAGAAGGAGAGAAATATTGGTGTGAGAGACAAACATCAATCTGTTGCCTCTCACACATGCCCTGACTGGGGATCGAACCCACAACCCAAGCATGTGCCCCAATCAGGAATCGAACCAGAAACCCCATGCTTTGCTGAACAATACCCAGCTAACTAAGCCACACTGATCAGGGCTGATCCTGTTTCGTGTTTATTTGTTTTTACCTCTGGTGCCAGTCCCTAGAGATACAGACTTGACAGAGGGCAGACGCAAGCTGCATGACACCTGATGACAGTTCTGAAAAGGCACTCTTCACACACTTATCTGCCAAAGCAGTGACTCATCAAATTCAGAACGTGCTAAGATTTGGTGAGGAAAGCTTCACATAAAATTAACATAAGCAAAAGATTACTTGAGGGAACAGTGCACTACTTTTTTAGGTGACCCAGTTATGGCTAAATTTGGAAAGTTGGCAAGGCTGATTCTTCCCTTTAAAACAGTTCTCACTGAAACAGAAGATACTATGATGCTTTAGAACCTAGATCTTTGCTGGGGCATCAATAGTAGGCAGGGAATTTTAAAAAGCTTCTGTGGATGTGCCTGGTCACCTCAGGTTACTGTTGAGATCACTGTTTCCTAGAATGTGGTCTGTAGGGGAGGAATCAGAAGAGGAGAACTCAAAAACTACAAACTATTTTAATAGAAACTCAAATGGTGTTAAGTATATTCCAAGTGCCATTTTAAGTACTATACAGAGGGTTAGTCCCATAACAACCCTATATGATGATTACTATTATTAGATCTATTTTACAGATGAAGAACTCACAAATAAAGAGATTCAATATTTTGCCAGTAAGTGGCAGAGCCTGGATTTTAACAGAGGTAATTTGGTTCTAGAACCTGTGTTCTTGATCCTTGCACTGCTTTTTAATGCTAGGTAATGTTACTACACTTAGTAAAGCAACTCCTGCCATTTCATTTCTGGCACAAACTGGCAATTGTCTCTGAGAGCCAATGCAGTGGAGTGGACTCCAGAGCAGACTGCTTAGCGTGACTTCTGCATTCTGTGCCTATAAGCTAAGTGATCATGGGTAATTTAGTTAATATCTCTGTGCCTCAGTTTCATCTTCTTAATGTTGAGTATAATAATAGACCCTGTTTCATTAGGTTGGAAGGATTAAATGAGTTAATCCTTATAAAGCACTCAGAACATACTTGTCACATAGTAATGGTCAATAATTGTTAACTGTTATTGTCTATTAAAAAGAGATATACTATCTTGTCTCTAAGTTACAAAAGAGGCACCATAATTCTCATTGATTTTTGTGAGAAGACATGTAGAGATGGAAAAACTTGAGCATTGGTATTTAATAGACTCTGGTTAATGTTTCACCTGTAACTCAGGCTATGAGCTTGAGACAGTCACTTAGCCACTCTGAGCCTTAGTTTCTTCTTCTGTAGACTGAGTGAACATATCTCTGACACAGGTGGGATAACAATTAATGAGATAATGTATATAAAAATATTTAAAACAGCAACCTTGTCAGAACTCAAATAAGATTACCAGATTCCCTGTCTTCCCTTTGTATAATTGGATATAATGTTGAAGGATGTTGAATGATGTTACCGGACTCTAGCATATTTTGCCAACCGGAAATTACCCATGGGCTGGCTCCATTAAATTGACAGGCCCAAAGACATCTAAATGCTTAAGAATATTTTAGATTATTTCCAAAAATCTAATTTGGAAACTAAATGTCCAGTAATAAGTGGCAATATATCGACTGTATGTCATTTCATGCAATTCTTTAGATTATGACTTTTGCCTTTTAACCTGAAAATCATACCTTTATAAGTTCGTTTTATAGCATACTAAATCTTGTATGCTAAGAGATACATGAAAGAAGTATTATTGTAATTTTTTAAAGTAATACAGCTGGAAATGACCCAAAATTCATCACTGGGGCATTGATTGATATAAGGGCTTTGATACAATAAAGTATGCCGATGATACTAATAGTGTAATATGCTGCCTCTGAATATTGCCAGAAATGTTTGTTTTCTTTCTTATGCTTTTGTACTTTTCAACTTTTCTATCATAAACATTAAAATTTATAATAATAATAATTATCCTATAATCAGCATATATTACTTTTGTAATCAGAGAACAAGTACTTTAAAGAATATTTTAGCAGTACTTTTTACCCCTGATACTTCTCATGAGTCCTTCACACTAAAGCACACATTAAAATGAGAACAACAACAAAACTAGTCACATACATTGCCAGAGTATTTCTCTATTTTCTCTCCCTCTAATCTTATACATGCTGTTTACTCTGCCTAAAACATTCTCCTCCCTTTCCCTCTAGGGTTCTTCACCTGGCTCTTCCTTTTCCACTTACTAACTGAGGTGCCACTTCTTCTAGGAAGTCTGTCCTAATGCTTTGGGTTGGGGTACATGTATCCCTTGTATAGTCCCCAGTAGTTCATGCTTCTGGTTGTGCTAATCACCCCCTTTTCTATTTGTATTTACTTATTGGTGTTTCAAAAATACTGTAATGTTTTGAAGCCAGGGACCAGTATTATTCATAGCTCTATTTTCAGTTAAAATCCTGTATTTGGCATATAAATTCAAAAATGTAACTTTTACTGTATGTATAAATGAATGGTGAGTGTTAAAAAAAAAGTTCCCTGTGGCACCTTTATACATTCCAGGTAGAGAAAATACCATTGGAAGGAAAGAAAATACCTAGAAGTGAATGAATGATCAAAGTAGTTAACCATTGAACAGAATGAGTAATGGTACATACCAATCAACAGGGATAGTTCTTGAGGCCCCTGGATCCCTGAGGGGGTCATATGCTTGGAGAAACTTAAAATTTCATCATTATTGGTCTCCTGCCTGAGACTCTTGGTTTTACAACTCTAATTGCTACCTATGTGCCTCTATGTTACTATTTTTATCAGTGGTCCAAAGGTTGGTGCCTAGAAATCAGTGATTATAACCACTACAAAAAAAAAAAAAAAAAGAGAGAGTATCTAGAGAATCTACTATACATAAAATTCCCTCATTAAAACACTTACATTAATGAGGAGTGAACTACAAAGATTTTTCTGTACCATTCTTGCCCAATGAAAATGGATTTCAGCATTAATAAATTCTAAAGGGAAAGCAAATAATGTTTAATAGCTTTATGCCAAGTACATTCATTGCAATGTTGTTTAATAATAGCAAAATACTGATAGCAACCTAAACATATAGCAGTGAGAATAGTTTAATAAGAATAATACAGTGAGACAATTGAAGAGTATTATTTTATGCCAGAATTTATCACTTTTGTTTTTTAAAGCCTTATTGAAGTATAACTGACTTACTATAAACTACACATATTTAAATTATACAATTTGATAAGTGTTGACCTATACAAATTCCTGTGAAAACACCAGCTCAATCAAGATAATAAACAGATCCATCAACGCCACAGTTTCCTTGTACACTTTTATAATCTTTCCCTTCCACCTCTTCTCATCCCTAAGGAACCACTTTTCTCTTTACAATATACATTAATTTCAGTTTTCTAGTATTTCACATAAGTGGGATTATATAGTAAGCACACTTTTCTGCCTAGCTTCTTTCATTAGTCATATTTATTTTGAGATTTCACACGCTGTTGCATTTATCAATAGTTGATTCCTTTCTCTTGCTGAGAGCATTTCATTATATGATTCCATCTCCTATTGATGGATATTTGGTTATTTCCACAATTTTGCTATTACAAATAAAGCTGCTATAAACATTCAAATGCGAATCTTTATAGACTTATGTAGACATATGCCTTTATTTCTCTTCAGTAAATACCTAGGAGTGGAATAACTTAGTTACTTAGTTGATGATGTCTATGGATGTGCTTATAATGTAATATGTAGTGAAAAGTCAGGACTTAAACATAGTCATATGAAAAATGAAAAGAAGAAAATACACCAAAACTAGTGGTTGTTTAATTTGTGTGGTGGAACTATAGGTAATATTTTTTCTTTTCTCATTTTATAAATGTTTTGTAATATTGTCATATCATTTAAAATAATTTTAAAATAAAGGGGAGGAATAATGCTTGTTAAACACATACTATATGTTTGTTAAACACCTGCTCTATTTAGTAAGTATTTGTTAAACACGTACTAAAGACATATGGTATATGTTTTTACCATAACTGCATGAGACACTTATATTGGCTCTCTTTCACAGATGAGTCAGCTGATGCTCAGAAAGATTAAGATATTTGTGATTTGAGCCCAGGACCATCTACTTCCAAAGGCCTTGCTCTTTCCAATATACTTGTGAATCCTTAATCATGTGTATGAGACCACATGACTTTACAAAATGGAGCACAACGATGAACATTATACATTCTTAACATGAGTTCAAGGTGATCAAGATTCTGTTGAACAAGTTTGCACTGCAGTGCTCCTTGAGGCAGCCGGCCTGAACGAGAACACTGCAGCACGCTGGGGACCAGCTTGATCTAATTTGAATCCCTCTAAGCAACACTACCAGGACAATTGCTCTCTCTTGAGGCACCATGACTTCACACAATGTTCAGGATAACCAAATCAGGAAGAAAGCATTGGTATTTTATACCCAATGTATACTATTACACAGTTTACAAACACCTGATAACAGTTTATCAAAATCATGTTAGGAGAAGCCTCTGTGATCTCAGTCATCAAAGAGAAGATCATTTCTTGCCAAGTCGCCTTTAAAATTTCAGACTATGCCAACAGCTCGAGCCAGCTGCTTCCAAAGGGGAGAATTACTGGCTTCAGCCTCCACTAGCTATTTGGCTTGAACAAGGCATTGTATTCCCTCTGAGATGTGATTACTTCAACTGAAAAGTGAAGAAAATAGTATCCATTAAATGATTTGGTTTTGAGGGTTAATTGAGAAAAGGCATGTCTGTGTCAGCATGATGCCTTGTACCTTGTAACTTCTCACTAAATATTTACTGCTCTTTTATTGCTCTGGGTGTTTTGTATGCTTTTAATAAATAACACAGAGTCAATGGCTACTTGCCAAAACAAAAATGATGAGCTGAGAAGAACACAGAAAAAAGGTTTTAAATCCTTCTTTGGAATTCTTCAAGCTTTAGAATGTGATATTAAGCTTTATTATTTCAAATCACTTAAATCAATGGTTGACATTCCTTGTCCAGGAACAGCCAATTATCATACTTAGAGAACTCAGAGCAAGAACACATATTCTCAGGTTAAAGTGATATTATATGGTCACCAAGTTGAAGGCAGTCCTTTATTTTTCCTGAGCCTCCCTATCCTCAGTTGTAAACTAGGCCCTTGCCTGCCTATGTCTGTCATATTATTTCTGTGTTCAGATAGAGATGTGAACACATTTGATCAACTGTAGAGAACTGAGAATATGTAACAATGGTTTCAGATAAAATGAGGTAGGAGAAATAGCATTGTATATTATTCATTTGTTTCTGATTTTTTTCAATAAATATCTTTTGAGTGCTTATTCTGTGCCTGTAACTCAACAAAGGTGTTAGGAAAAAAATAATTCTGAGCTGACACTACAACATAAGCAAGCAAGAGAAACAGTGAGAGCAAAGGAAGAGAGATGTGAAAACTGGAAGGAGTGAGAGGAATAAGAGATGAAAAGAAAATGACTAAAATTAAAGTTGGAGAGGCAAGGGGGAACTAGATCATGAGTTATCTATAGACAAATGTTATAGTGTTTGAATTTTAACTGATGTAGAGAAATGGGTTTTATATAATGGAGAAAGCAGGTTAAAGTTGCTTTGGGAAAAATCTCTTGTCAGTAAAATAAATTGTGGTCAGGAATACGAGATGCCTTGGAGTCAGACAGTAAGTACTAACCTATGAACAATTTATTTTTTTACTAGTTTGTTTTCTACAAAGTCCTGTGTACTTCACAAGGCTGTTATAATAAAATCATCTTGAGATTATGTGAGTGGGAGAGTTTTAAAGATTAAAAACACTTTATAATGCAAGATGTATATAGATCATTGTAACTCTGTCTTGCCAATGTGAACATCTGGACAATCAATTCAGTGACAGGAGTTTA
Source organism: Furipterus horrens (assembly GCF_987537825.1). Classification (NCBI taxonomy): domain Eukaryota; kingdom Metazoa; phylum Chordata; class Mammalia; order Chiroptera; family Furipteridae; genus Furipterus; species Furipterus horrens. The sequence continues at coordinate 61,123,535 of NW_028327172.1, read as the reverse complement.
AATCAATTATGCTGTAATCTACATCTGCTGTTACAGGACTTTCAATGTAGCCATATAAGCCCTGCCATGGTTCTTAATTTTTCATGAGTTAATTTAATAAGGAGGAAATAAACATAATTGATTGAACTCTTAAGTGAAAGCCACAGTTAATTACGCAGCCAAGCACTCAAGTATAATTCATAAGGATAACATAGTTCAATGGAATATTTTCCCATTCATTTGTTCTGTCACTCAAATTGCTGTGGGAGAGAGTTGCGTGAGTTCCATGGAAGATATTAGGTGTCATGATTGTAATTCTGGGGTGGAGAATCAATGAAAAATAAGTGTAGTTTTAGTTTTATTACCTGAGTTCAACAGACACATTAACTATAACATAAGTTCAATTTGAAAAAGTGACATTGATCTGCACCTAACACAGGCGCCTTACACATAGTCGACTCTCAGTATAGGCATGAAAGCAAATGGAGTCATCAGAACTATCTAACCCACTAATTACTGCTCTTGGTCACCTGAAATGTAAGTTCAAAAAAAATATGGAAATGTTTACTACCTAATGCTGTCATTAGAAGAGAAATAAAATCACATTTCTAAAGGTGTTTAGTAAATCTTAAAGCATTACATGTTTAAGATATTGGTTTTTATTATTGTTAGCTTCATTTTGAAGTTGAGAGGGAATATTTCCCTTTCTTTGCATAGGAGTAAACTAAAGCACAGGGAAGTTGAATAATTTTTACAAAGAATTGGTACTAGAAAGATGAGTCAGATCTTATTGTCCAGTTCCAAGTATCCCTCCTCCTTTCCTTTTTATGTTTTTATTCAAGAAACAGTACAATATTATTAAGATGACCATACAATTCCTCACCCAAAGTGGGCACTTTAGAAAACCAGAATACTATTAATTATTACACTAGGAAAACTAGAAATGAAAAGTTTAAACTGTAAGAAACACAAGAAGATATTAACAAATATCAACAAATTCAAGAGGAAGACCTCTGACTTATTGATAGGTTAAAAAGGAAAAAAATTAGCAAAGGTATAGATTTGAAAAATAATTAACAAACTTGATTTGCTGAAAACAGTTAGAAACTTACATCCAATAATTAGAAAATAACATTTTTCTTGGGCAAAGAACATTAGCAAAATATTGACCATATTCTAGACTAAAAGAAATTTAAAAGAATAGTTATCACACAATGTTTTCTGGGTGTTATTTTATTAAATTAGAAATCAGTAAGAGAGAGAAAAAAATTCTCATACTTTTGGAAATTAAAAAATAATTCCAAAATAACTCTTTGCTTGAAGAAATCACAAAATAAATCTTTGGAAAAAATTTTATTTGAATGTTAATAAAACACTGCATATCAAATATTATGGGATGGCAATGTACCTAAAACATTTTGAGGAAAATATATTGTTTTAATGCTAATGCCGATTTAATGAGCTAATCATTTCTCTTACGCATTTGCAAAAATAAAAACAGATTAATCTCCTAAAAAGGTAGAAGTAAAGTGATAATAATAACAGCAGAATAATTAAATTAAAACAAAAGAAGAAAGGAAGAAAGAAAGAAAGAAAAAAAGAAAAAGAAAAAGAAAGGAAAATGACATATCAGGGATAAAAAGTTAGTTTAACTCTTAAAATTCAATCAATGTACTTAATCACATAAACAGAACAAGAGAGAAAAGCATATTGCCCCTTCAACAGATATGGGAGGTAAATATACTATTTATCACCAATAATAAAAAAAATAACCTGATAAAACATTTCACAGAAGATTTTCAAAATTAATAATCAATTAAAATGAGAAATATTTATGGGAAAAATTTTTAAACTTAAAAGACACTGAAGATCTAAATAAATGTAAAAGTAATCCAAATTTATAGGTAGGAAGATTCAAAATCAGAAAAAGATCAATCTCTAGAAACTAACTTATAGGTTCAAGCAATTATAATGATAACCTCAACAGAAATTTTTGTGAAGTTTCCAAATTTATTCTAAAATGCTCATGAAAGGGTAAAACCTAAATAAATTGAGATATTCCTGAAGCAAAATAATGTGAACAAATTTGATGTATTACACATCATAATTAATTATAAAGAGTTTTAATTAAGATAGTGTGGATCTGGCACAGGAATAAACAAGAACATGGAAGCAGGCCCACATATTATAGAAATATAAGATAGGTCAGAGTGAATAGTGCAGATAACTAGGGGAAAGAGGAAGGAAGGTATTTAAGAAGTAGTGCTATAATGATTTTTATCTGGAAAAAAGAATTCATGAAAATCAATGCCACATTGATTAAATACTACAGTATAAAAAGTATAGTGTAATATATATGATCTTGAGGTAGAAAGATATTAAACAAGATAGAGGAAATGTCAACTATAAAGACAGAATTGTCATGTTTGAATATATTGATCATGACATTTTACACCTGCTAAATGGGAAAAAATTAATATAAGTCTGACAAAATTTGGGGTTTGTGATCATATTAGCAACAGAAAGTCCTAAACACTTCTGGTAGGCATGAGGATAGGCATATCACTTTGGAATAACTTGACATTATCTTGTCAAATTAAATAAATAAAAACTGCATAACCAGAAATTCCAATCTTAGGGAAACTCTGTGTACACATAAAAAGAAATATGTGCAAGAATGTTGCTGCATTCTTTGTAATAAGTAAATATTGGAAATAGCACAACCATCCATTGGCAGGAGAATAGATATACGAATAAAGAATTATCCACATGATGAAATATTACACAACACTAAAGTGAACAATCTACTACTATACATAACAACATGGATGACTTAAAGTCATATTAGTGAATGAAAAAAGCAAATTACATAAGAAGGTGGCAAGGAAATAAAATTTGGGAATATCACACAGGTACCTTAATTGGTCTAATTGTTTGAAGTAGGTACACTAGCACAGCATTTGTTTATTAAATAGTATGTGTATATATTGTGTTAAAAACAGATGGTCAAGATAAAGTGATCAAAACAACGTATGTACAAAAAAATTCCAAAGAAAATCCATGATTAGCACCAAGTCATTAAATCTATCTGATTCTCTAGTTCCTCATCTGTCAAATGTAATCATATATTCCTGTTCTCTGTCTGCCATACCTCTAATCCTTAACATGGAAGAGAAATTTGTATTTATTTTATTTTTATACTTTATCTTTGCATGTATAATATTTTAAAATGTTATCAATTTACTCAAAAGTATAAAAGTGTCTTTAGAGAAAACATTCAACATCAGTGGCTGCTATGAGAAAAATAAATTAGAGTGGAGAAAGACTGAAAGCAGAGGGTAATTAGGAAGCTCTGGACAGGCTGAAGAAGATGGTTATTCAGCTAAGCAGTGGCTGTGAGCTTGAAGAAGGAGGGATAGATTTCTCACCAAATGTGGGATCATTGCATTGGTGATCCATTGGCCAGCAAAGTAAATGAGTCTTTCATGGTGTTCCATGCTTCCTTGTTTTTCACTCACTGAGTCGAATATTTATGAGGAGTGAAAGTTAATTTAGGTACATGAAGAATCTTTCTAAAAGATCACCAATAAATGTTCAGAGAGAAATAAGTACAGAAGCAATTTGGGAGAGCACTACAAGCAGAGACTGCTGGGTGATGTATTGGGGGGTTGGTCAGTTCCTATTAATAAGCATTTGTAATTATCTGGGCAAAGGTGAAGGTCAGTCCAAGTGGGCAACTGTAGATCTTATACTGACCACTATTGGTAGTAACTGTGTCCTAGGAACAACGTGGGAGTGACAGTGTGTGCCTGTGTGATAACTGGGGGAAATGGGATTTGTTTGCTTAGAATACTGCCATTCTGACAATAATCAACATTCAGTGCTGGAAAATAATCCTTCTTACCCCCTAGGAAGCATGGGAACCTATAAATGGGAAGTTGCTTGTTTAAATTGTTCATTAAAAGAACCATTTTTGAAAGCTGTTATTAGACTCTTTAAAGGCCAACAAGTAAATGAAAAGGTAGGGACACTCTTTCCCAGATCAAAGAGTACTGTTTGATATAATTTACTACTTAATACTTCATATGCAGAAAATGGGCTGCTTTGTATTTAGGGATTTTGCTACAAATGCAACCTCTGGAAATAAAATAGCATGATTACAGGAACAGAAGTATCTTGCCCTGGGTCAGAGAAAAACATCTGTATTGTAGAGATATCTTTATCCTGAATTTATATGTTTTCTAACCACTTCAACAGATAAATTGATATAATTTTCAGTTGGTCACCAGGAATAGTCTTTCTAGACAGGAGTGCAAGGCCACACAGCACATTCTGATGCAGTACAGGTTTACTGACATTAGGTATCATGAGTGGAATAAGGAGATCATGAGGGTTCTTGAATATGAAATCCAAAAGCTATCAGAATCCTTCATAAGAATTAATCCCACAGTGGATCGAACACTTCATACCTCAGTACTGACTACTAAATAAATCTCCACTTTTGCACATATTGATTTTGGCTAATGAATGTACCAGCCACAGGTTTGCTGTTTCAGGAAAGGAGACAGGGATCCTAAGTGCTGGGCGGGGAGGGGGAAGCATGTGCAGGGAGAGGCTTTACAGAAAAGGTGACAATTTAGCTTGCAAAGGAAGGATGAGCTCATTTTACATGTGTTGGAGCTGGTATTTCAGGCAGAACATAATACCTGACATTAGACATGGTCATGGAATGAGAAGTGGTTTACTATAGCTGTAGCATAAATGTAATTGAAGGACCAAAGTGGCCCCTGAAGATCTGAATATGCAAAGCTTTGAATGCCATGGTCTGGCTCTATTTTTCAGGAAATGGAGGATATCAGCCACAATGATACTTCCTCAAAGCCCTTTCAAATCTGTGTTGGCCATGGGGGTATCAAAGGAGTTTGAGAGATAAACCAGTTCTAGATCTTTTATCACTGTAATATCTCTTACATCCATTTCCTCCCTTCTAGTCCTACAGCCTCTAACCTAATTTAGATCTTTATGAGCTCTAGTCTCCTATCTCTACTCTGCATGTTGGCTCTGCTTTCCAGAATGTTCTCCAAAACACAGCTCTTTGATTATGCTGCTTCTCTGCCTACTGTTGAATGGTTCCCTAGTGATGACTAGACATATCCAAACTAAGTTAGTCTGCTGTTTCCCTGCTTTGTGCATTTACTCATGGTGCTCCTTCCACCAGGAGGAGGATGACCCTGTGAAGACCCTGTCCCTTCTCTAGAGAGGGAATTGAGGGGCTTCCTGATCTCCTCAACCAAACTCTTCCACTCCCTGTTCAAATCCTACTCACTGAAGCTCAATTTAAGGAAAATTATTGCCATTAGTTCCTCCCTAATCTCTCCAGCTATGTAGAATAAAAACAAGCACTGTTTCTATAGTACTTTCAAGCTTATATAGCATTTTATAGCTTATAGAGCACTGAAATCTGTGAAAGTATGGCAGAGGTATATATAGCAGGGCTATGGTGATTACATTTTGACAGGTGAGGAAACAAGAGAATCAGAGAAGTTTAGTGACTTAGTGTTAATCATGGATCTCTCCTGACTCCAAATCTCATGTTCTAAGCCCCATTCATCATTCTTATTTATTTTAATTCTTAGGAAGTTTCTGTACATACATTGTTTTAATAATTATTACCTTGATCTGTTTTTTAATACAATGTATAGTACTTAATAAATAAATGTACTAATGTACCTATTTCAAATTGTAAGGCCAGTATGAAATAAAATCTGTCTTCTTCCTAATGACCGCAGTGTACATATGGTCTTCCCATCAAAACGGGGCCTTTTTTCTTTCCATGTGTAGCATAATTGCCTTAGTATTGCAGTGCAGATAACACTGTATTATAATTCATTTCATTACCTGTTATCCTTCTCTGCTAGTTCCTAAACTAGTCCAATGACTGCAGTGCTTGCACATAGTAGATACTTGAGGAGTATCTGTTGAGCTACTTACTAGAGTGCCCTGGCTGGTTTAGCTCAGTGGATTGAGCGTCGGCCTGCGAGCTAAGTGTCGCTGGTTCGATCTTCCAGTCAGGGTACATCAGAGAAGGAAAACTCTGACTCCAAAAAACCTCCGCTGCCTTGCGGCATACCTCTTGAGGGGAAAGGCTAAGGGAGTAAACCCCGACAGAAAATCCGGAGCCGGAGTCCCTAAGGCGGTTTGACATTGTAGTCAACACCGGCAACTCCTGCGGCGCACCTGAACCCAAGCTGTATCGACTCTGTCTTTCCCTTGGACCCTTCAGCTGCGAAGAGAGGGGGGGTCTGCTGCATGGGCAACAGCAGACCCTCCATATTATCCTGCCCAGGCCCTGTAGCTTCAGAGTCATCACAAGATGTCGATTCAACACGGGAGGAGACAGATACCATGTCACTCCCGAGTCGGACTGCACAGCCATTCTCGGCGGTGCAGAGACTCTTAAGAAGCTACACCATCGTCTCTCGAGACGGACGGCTGCCGACGACGACGACGACTTACTAGAGTAGCAAACGCTGATAATCACGGCCTAATGTGGGCTATAGCCAGACATTCATATGGTTGGTTTTTCCACTTGTTCAAATATTGGGAAAAGAGATCAGGAGGTAATATTTAGGTTTTAAGAACTGTTCTGCTTTTTCAAAGACCTGGGGAAGTCTGGTGCATGCTTAATCCTGTTATTTATAATGTCATGTCTACAGAGGATCTGGGGCATTAGGAATGTTATTGCAACAATCGTATTACTAATTCTATCGTCACTACCATCACCGCTGTATCTACAACTAATTCTAATGTGATAACAGTATCTTATCTAAAATATTATTTCCATAATTAATATGATGTATAAAAAGTTTTGATATACTGCCTGGAACTTAGTAAACATGTAACAACTGATTGCTATTATTTTATTTTTATTATTACACTATTAGAATAACTATAAGAATGACCTCTGTGGCTATAACTCCTACTATGAGTTTCAAGGTACTGAGCACATATTACTGAGACACTGTATAAGGTCTATCATATACATTATTGTTATTATTCACAATAATCCCACAAGGTCCACATTGCTGTTCCCAGGGGGTGTTTCATCAATATCTTCCCCATGTCCTCCTGCCTCTTATTTCTCAATAGCATTTTTAGTGAGCATCACAGTTCACAAAGTACATGTATCCCTCTTGACCTATACCACTCCCTTATCTTAACTGTATAAAATAAAATTCTCAAATAATGCTGTTGCCCCTTAAAAGGGGCTCAACTTTTCATCTAAATAAAAATCCCTTAACAGTTTAAAGAATTACAAATGTAAATTTTAATATCACCCCCCCCACACACACACACTAAATGCAGTGTGTATCCCCAAAACACCATTCAACAGAAATCACTCTTTACTAGAATCTACTTTATTCGTTCCTGGCAACTGCACTAGAAACAGGAAGCAGCAAATGGGCTAAATGACAAAACTGTCTGCTCCAATTTTTCTGTACAAGCTGCTTCTGTATTCCTTATGACTAGTTCCCATCAAGATTGGGCTAATTATGTGGTTTCCCTCCTCGAGGTTACTCTGTGTCACCTAGAAATCAAATCAAGTCTGATGTTTCTTCTGAAAGCATCTGCTCATAACTTCCAGGTTCTCTGCAAACACAATCTTATGATCCACAAAACAGATCTTCCAACTATAAGCCACACCCCATTTCTACTGGAGGAAAATAATAAAAATACTAAATTTCAGAAGAAACACATTTGGCCTAGATTACCTTTACTCAAGACCTGACAATTCAAGTCTGAAGTTATCTAAAGTTTTGATTATTTTCTTGAGTCATCGAACTCTGCACTTTCCACATAATGAGCCAGATTATAGCTTAACCTGTGGAAGAAAATTATGTAATTTGGAAAGGCGAGATAGACATTTAGGTTATAAGAAAACAATCACAGTTGCTGTCTACTAATCATATAAATACTTGCTCTTCTCATTTACATTTTAAATGTAAAATGTATTAAAATCTTTAGGTCAGAATAAAGAATTAGGTGTCAAACATATATTTTTCTTTGTCTTCATCACCAATGTCCTTCTCAAAATAATCACAATGGGAAATGCTATTACTTATTAAAAAATATTTTGAGGTTTCATTATAATTATTTTTCTTTTTATTACAAGAATAAAACTGATTATTTTGAGACTAGTTTGGGTGGTTTAGATGTATTCCCTTTTAGTACTATGAATATAAGGCAGGTGTGTTGGCCTCTTAATAAATAATGTGGCCCTCTTTCAACTCCACCAGGAGATCTTAAAAGAACATATGTAGAACTCATCATTGGTTTCCAAATTTACATTGAGGAGAGTAGGCAGCAAATTATTTTCCATGGGGAGTCCTAATCTCTGGTACCCCTGGCAACAAAGTCCTGGGCAGAATTCCTCTTCACTGCAAAACACAACACTTCTGGCCTTTGCAGACTGCAGAGGGAGGGAAGCCAAGGGCATCCTGCACAACAGCGAGGGGGTCCACTTTATCTGGAATCCTCCTCCACATCATTGATTCATCTGGCAAATGTGCACATTGGGAGCATGTGGGACCAGGGGTGGAAAGCTGGTAGAGACAGTCACTGCCCATGACTCAGAGGTCTGAAGGCAGGAGAGCTTTTTGATATGCAAAGGTAAAAACAAAAATAGTTTTGCCTGAAACTGAGAAAAAAAAAAAAAAAAACAGGGGAAAAGAATGCATCCTTAAAAACACTGAAAAATGAGAAAGACCCTGCTTAGAAAACCAGGAACAGGGCTCAGGGCATAGAAATACAAGGCCAGAGGGGAGGAGCTATGGAAGAGGGCCAGAAACAAGGGCAGTAAGCCTAAACTACTACTCAAGATTTTCTGAGCAGCTCTCTGGAAACACTCTCTTCTCCACAGTTGTTATATTTATATTCTCTCTCTCCTTGGAGGCCAAGTGAGTGATCAACCACACAATTAAAATATCCAGAGTACAGTATATCAGTAATCTAATACTAGCAACTTCAAAGACATTTGCTCTAACACAAGGCTATGTATAATTATTTATTCAGCAGCCTCATTTGTTACCCATTTATTTTGTGTCATGTATCATTTAGCAGTAGTAAGTTGAATATAAAGCTTTTGGAACCCACAAAACATAGGGAAAAAAACACTATTCAACTCCATTTCTCTGAAATTTTATACCATTTATAAGCTGGCCACAGAAATGAATTTAGCATCTGACTGTATAATTCCATATTATTCTGTTACTATAAATGAACAGATTCTGTAGCATTCCCTCCAAATCACTACAGCAGAAATTTCTATAAGGTTTGCACCTAATGGTAGAAGTATAGATTGTAGAGAAAGACAGACCTGAGCTTGAATCCTGCTTCTGGCCATGTATTTGCTATCTGACCATGGTAAATTATTCCACTTCCCAAAGCTTCAAATGCCTCTTTTGAAAAATTGGGAGTAATGTACAATATAAACTCCCATGAAGCTATTGTGAATGTTAATTAACATTATGTTTGTAAATCTCCTAACACAGGACCTGGCATACAGCAAGACCTCAATATTCCCTCTTTCTCCCCACCTTACTCCTTTAGTATCAATGGTTCAACATGGACAAGGACGATTCTCTGATTATTCCAAGGTCTACATTTATTGCATATCTATATGTCAAGTACTATATACATGCTGACAATACAAAGAAAATATAATCTCATCTCTTGATGGATTTCAACTGTGCCTTTCTTAACAAAACTGACCTTTGAGCAAATTGTTAATTTAAAATCATTTTAGTAAATGAGTTAATTAACATGGCTGTATTCTTATCTGCCCTAGAATACCTCTGGTTTTTCATCTTCTATAAATCTTGGCTCTACTATACACTCTTATTGTAAAAACTGTAAAAATCCTTAAGTTTGGACTTCCGACCAAGATGGAGGCATAGACACAGCATGCTGTGTCTCCCTCCACAACTAAGAAGGAATACAACTACCTCAAAACTAGAAACAACCAGAAGTTCCAGAAAATCATAGTGCATAGAAGTCCAGCAAACAAGGATATAAAGAAGAAATACTCATCTAGACAGGTAGGAGGGGCGGAGCCCAGGCAAAGAGGACATGGTGTGGCGGCAGTAGCAGCAGCAACAGCAGCGGCAGGCCGGTGGAAAGCGCAGTTACACATTTTAAAAAGTCAGGAGGGACACCTGGGGAGCGCTCTCAGCTCCTCACCAGACTGTGCAGCTCACTGTCCCAGCACCAGGGAAAATCAAGCCTCATTGCTTTTGACTGTGCAGACCAGTGGGGGTTGAGACGGAGGCAGAAACTGCCAGTCTCTCAGCAGAGTCCGCTTGTTTAAAGGGCCCCCATGGACCTAGAACATCCGCAGACCCATCTGCTCTGGAAACCACGGCCAGGGCAGCAGCTAGAGAGGTCCCAGTCTGGTGCGGAAGTGGGAGAGGTGTCTGGAAAAGGGGCGAGTGCTGGGCAAGCGGCATTGTTCCCTCTCGGACCCCTCCCCCACAAACAGCGCCACAACGTGGAGAAATAGGTCGTCCATTACTGACGAATCCCTAAGGTTCCGCCCCTTACAATGTAGTAGGAGTGACAGCTCTCCTTGGGACAAGGAAGCAAACAAACACAGGAGACTTCTGGCATAGACTGACATGCTCTGTCTCCCTCCACAACTAAGAAGGAATACAACTACTGCAAAACCAGCAATAACCAGAAGTTTCAGAAAATAAATGGAATTCCAACATATGAAGTTACAAAGAAGTGGTGCTCATTTGGACAGGTAGGAGGGGTGAAGCCAGGGAGGAGAGGTCAAGCTGTGCTGTCTGTGGCAGCAGCAGTGATGGTGGCAGGACAGCGGTAAGCACAGACACCTGTATTTAAGGGGAGGCGAGAAGCGTCTGAGGAGCACCCCCGGCTGCAGACCAGACCCATCAGCTTGCGATTCCAAAGCCAGGGAAGGCAGACCCCCATTGCCTTGGACTGTGAGGCCCAGTGGGGGTGGGGATGGAGGAGGAGGCTCCCAGTCTCTCAGTGGAGAGTGAACGGCAGGAATCCATCTGGGACCCCAACACCCGCAGAAAATGCCTGGTTGTGACGAGTACACAGGGCTCTGCCTCTTATAGCATAGGAGGTGTGACAGCCCTGCATAGGAAGCAAAGGTAAACACAAAACTGTTCAGAATGGCACAGATTATGATAGAGATCCCTGTGACACAGCTCACCAGACAGCAAGTTTCTAATCTAACGAAGCAGCAGACAAATCGGAACATAGGGAAGGAACAAACAGTCAACCAGTGTGGGAAGAGGAAAGGAGAAGTGAGGAAAATGAGGAAAGCTATAAGTGGGCCAACATCGGAATCATAGGGTTGCCAGAAGGTGAAGAAGAAGAACTAGAAATTGAAAAATTATGTGAAAAAATAATGAAGCAGAACTTCCCTAACTTGGGGAAGAAAATAGACTTACAGGTCCAGGAAGCACAGAGAGTTCCAAAAAAACTAGACCCAGGGAGAACCATGCCAAGACACATTATAATCAAAATGTCAAAAATTAAAGATAAAGAGAGTATCTTAAGAGCAGCAAGAGAGAAGAAGAGGATTACATACAAAGGGGTCCCAATAAGACTGTCAGCTGATTTCTCAAAAGAAATTCTGCAGGCAAGAAGGGACTGGCAAGAAATATTCAAAGTAATGAAAAGCAAAAACCTACAACCACGATTACTCTATCCAGCAAAGCTGTCATTCAGAATAGAAGGGCAGAGAAAATGCTTCCAGGACAAAGTAAATCTGAAGGAGTTCATTAGATCCAAACTACTGTTATGTAAAATATTAAAGGGACTGGTTTAGAAGAAGGAGGATCAAAACTATGAACATTAAAATGAAAACTGTATCACAACAACCAACAACAGAAGCTAGGGAACTGAAACAAAGGCAAACTAAGTAGGCAATGAGAGTGTGAAAAGAATTATAGGTATGGGGAACATTATGGGGGGAGGCCCGCAAGGAGGGGGAAGGAGAAATGGGAGAGAGATGGTACAGGAATTAAGAAGCATAGTAGGAGGGAGTGGAGTAGACAGGAAGATGTTGAGAAGAACTATATGCACAACCAATGGGCATGGACTAAGGGGGAGGGGACAACTGGAGGGAGGGGAGTCACTGGGTGGAGGAGAACAAGGGGGAAAAGAAATTGGGACAACTGTAACAGCAGTCAATAAAGCACATTAAAAAAAAAAGTTCTTGAGTTTAATGAGCACTTGCTCATGTTTCGGCCTTCGTACGTTACATCTTCTACTTAGAATACTCTTCTCTTCCAGGTTCCCTGGAGAAGTCTTCCTGGATATACATAAAGTCTTTCAGAAGCTCTCTCCATACTCTTGGACTATGTGACTAGCTCCTCTTCTCTGTTTTCACAGCAACCTGTATAAATCTCTTGTCTCTGAAGCCACTTGGTGGATGGGGGAAGAAAATGTCAGTTTGGCTGTCTCTATAAAATGGAGACCTACTTGAGGGCAAGGATTTTTTAAATTTACATTTGCATTTCTACTTAGCAAAGTACCTGGTGAAGAGTTAATGATGGATAAATATTAAATGAATACCTAAATGAGTTAACAAATGGCCTGGCTATGGCCAAGACAGAAAAATAAAGCAGGTGACTAGGATTATTGAGCACACAAAGCAGGTTTTGTCCATTTATTTGTCTAGAACAACCCCCATAGCTTCCTGCACAAGGCCAGATTTCTCTGACTAGAACATTTGGTTTCCAAATTACATATTGCACAGCATGAATCCTTCCTTCCCTGCAAATGCCTGTTAATTATAGTGTCACCTTTGCTCTGTCTTTTCTTAAATCTCCTAATTCCCAAGATATAACAGCCAGTTTGACTTAGAATTTCCTAGCCTTTAAAAACAAGTTCCTCTGCCCCCAACCCTTCTGTAAAAACTGCAAGGAAAACCAGAAGAGTCCACTGAGGTTAAATGTGCTATAACAGTATTAAGAAATTATTTGAGAGTGAAAAAGACTTCCTTTTGTTCCTTTTTTCCTTATTCACATGAAATAGTAAATGCCAGCCTGCTCTGGGGAGCAGTTGTGGGAATGCTGGCCACTGTCATTAGAAACAGGAAGCATCAAGCCCTGAAAGCTGACAGCTCCTAGAAGCCAGCTGAGATTCACCTGCTGAGTTCCTCTGATCGCACTAGGGGAAGCACCTAGGAAAAGTTTCTGTTCTTTATGCAAAAATTTTGAAGATTTGAAATTCTTTCTCAGTTTCTAAGATTTAGCAAGTGTTCTGACAATTCTTCTGTCATTCTCTGCTATTTTATGGAGAGATGCTGGGTCTAGTCATCTGTGTCCCCAGTGCCTAATAAAACCTGAAAAGTAGGTGTTAAAAGAAATCACATGGCATATGGAAGGAAGAATGGGTAGGGCTGAGGAAGAGAGGAAGGAAAAGAACCAAGAGAGGGAGAGAAGCTATGAAATGAGCTGTTGAGGGGAGAAAAGGAAAAGGTGGAAGAAAGGAAGGAGGCAGAGAAAGGGTAAGGGAAAGGGGGAGAAAAAGTTCCTTACATCTTTTCCTCATAGCCTTACAAGAATCAGAGTCTTAAAATAAAAGTAAAACAAATGCCTCCAAATCACTTATAGTTTCTGTGAGTACAAAGCTCTCTCTCCAGATAGTTGGTGTCTCCTAGGGAAACTGGGGTAATGGAGAGACAGACACACATTAAAGTGTATAAGGTTAGCTTTACCTACCCCTTAGCTTGGCCCACCTGAGAAGGCTGTCAGGCTCCAGCTGTGAGTGCTAGCCCTTTCCCTTGCTGACCCATCAAGAAATCCTTAGTGCCATCCATGACCATAACTTCTACTTATGCCCCATGATATGTGGTCACGTCACCTATTCAGCTTCATCAAACCCAGTGATTTTCTAATAGCCCCTAGGGTATGGAGGGGGACTATAAGAACTAGAACCTGAGTAACTCAGAAACAGCAATGGGGTCTTTTAATTTAAAACTGTTTGGAGGAGTTTTTCCACCCCCTCTATGAACAAAGATATTAGGTTTTGGATAGCTCTTGCTGTTACTACAACCGCTTCCTCCTTCAGGCTAACTTTAAATTTAGGTACATTTTGCCTTGGAATTTGCAGTGTTTTTAATTGCATGGCCTTAATTGTTTTGTTTTTTTATTATTGTTTTTAATTAAATGTATTGGGGTGATATTAGTTAATAAAATTATATAGGTTTCAAGTGTACTATTCTAAATACATCATTTGTATATTGCATTGTGTGCCTACCACCCCAAAGTCAAATTTCCTTCCATCACCACACACTCAACCCTCTCTGCCCTTCACTACCCCTTGAACCCCTCTTTCCCTCAGGTAACCACCATACCATTGTCTATGCCTATCAGTTTTTGTTTGATTGTCTTGTTTACTTTGTCCTTTCTGTTTTATATCCCACATACAAATGAAATCATATGGTTCTTAGCTTTTTCTGTCTGACTTATTTTCCTTAGCATGATATTCTCAAGTTCCATCCATGTTATTACAGATGGCACTTAGCATTTGCATGACGTTAATTTTTTAAAGATTTTATTTATTTATTTTTACAAAGAGGGGGAAAGAAACATTAATCCGTTGCCTCTTACACACCCCCAACTTGGGAACTGGCTCACAATCCAGACATGTGCCCTGGCTGGGAACCAAACCAGCAACCTTTTGGTTTGCAAGCAGGCACTCTCAATCCATTAAGCCATACCAGCCAGGGTGGCTTTACTTATTTTAATAACAAATTTTTAACTATAATAATTTAAATGCCATTTGTTACATGACATAAGCAATAAGTCTATTATAAGAACATCACTAGAGAATTAAAAATAAATGCATAATTTTATCTTTCAAATATAATTGCTAATACGATACGTTTTTTTATATGCATTGACACATACATGTATCGTCTCAAGAATAAGGTGGAATTGTACATAGCTTCTAAGCTGCTATTTTTTTAACTGAATAATAAATTATAAAAATTTTCTTTAATTAAAAATTCACCTCAGTATAACTCTGATGGCTTAACTCTACATGTTTCAGAAATTTCTTTCCAGGAAGGAGGAAGTTAAGAAAGCTCTGGAACTCCAGCAGTTGACCTCACTGTCTGTTCCTTCAACATCTGTACTCACTGTTCCTTCCTTTCCTAATGAAGGGTGACAGCCAGGCAGAAGTGCCACCTTATCACTTTCTTTGGTTTGCCTGTTTGTTTCAGGAAATATGGCACCAATCTGTGAACTCAGTCTGAGTGTTTCTTGAATACCTTTTTCATGCAAAAAAAATGTTTTGTTCTTCTTATGAGTTATCTTCATAGAGTAACAGGGTAGCCCAAGGAGAATTTTAATGGCAAACAAGGCTGCCAAAAGTAATGGCAGGCTGCACATTGCAGATAATTCACTAAATTGCGTGTGTTCCCTGTTGGGTATGAACTCTGTCTCTCTCATTCTCATTTCTCTCGGGCCTAGACCAGTGATTGGCCCATAAAAGACATTCGGTTCATCAGTGAATGCTTGTTGAATGAATGAGTGAATGAATGAATGAATGGCTAAGTGAATGAATGTAAAAGGCAGTTAAGACAACATAGAATAATAAAATTTTGAGAAAACAATGTAACATTTAGGGAGCAATTGACTTTAATATGTACAACAGCAATACAAGTTTACCGATCCTCCTTTCTTATCTGTCAGAGTCACAATAACAAAGTGTCTTCACAGAGCTGTTACATTTATCAAATGAGGTGGTAATGTAGTATATATCAGAGAAACCTGACTTTCAAGATATCATAGGGCCTCAGAAGATAATAACCAGCTGCAGTTTCAAAGTTTATGTTAGAATAGGTCATGTTTCGTTTCCAACTGCTTACCCCCCAGACCCACACATGTGCATAAATAGACAACAATAACAATAAGAACAAACAAATAACTTCATTGAAAAGAAAGTTTTTAGTGGGTGCCAGGAAAATGAGCACCAGCTGCTGTTATTTCAGGTCACACGAAACAGAAAGATGATGGACTTGGGAGACATTCACAGGCCCAAATTTTCATTCTGCCACTTCTTAACTGGATAATCTTGGACAAGTTGCTTTTCTATGACCCACTTCTTTCTTTGATAAAACTCTTGTAACAACTCATATGCCGTAGGATTATTATGAGAATTAAACAAAAGAAAAAATAAAGTTCCTAACATCCTAGGTATTCAATAAATATTTCACTCACCTTTCCTTGCTGCCCCCACCTCAGTCCCTGACTGAACCTGGGAGAAGAGTACATTATTCAAATTCAACAATTTTGACTAATGCCATGCTCACTATCAGACTTAGATGTCAAACTGCCCAACAGAAGTTGCTGTATTGAACTGTTCATTTATATCAGACTTCAAATACAGGAACTCAGAGCTCATTCTATTGAAAGCTTAGCACCTGACTTGGGGTGGTGTTCACACAATACAGTGTATAGATGAGGTGCTATGGAATTATGCACTTGAACCCTGTATAATTTTGTTAACCAGTGTCACCTCAATAAATTCAGGGAAAAGGAAAATATAGGATCTTTGCAGATGTAATCAAGTTAAGATGAAGTTATACAGAATTAGAGTGGGGCATAAATCCACTATGACTGGTGTCCTTATAAGAAGGAAGAGATATGGACACGGAAACACAGAGGGAGATGGCTGTGTGGAGATGAAGGCAGAGGTGGTAGGTACCCTTTCACAAGCCAAGGAATGCTGGGAATTGCTGGCAACCCCCTGAACCTAGAAGAGGCAAGGAAGAATTCTTCCCTAAAGACTGGAGGTTGCAAGACCCTGCCAGCCCTTGAACTAGGATTTCCAGTGTCCATCCAAAATTGTGACAGAATAAATTTTTGCTGTTTTAAACAAAAAACAAAGACAAAAACAAAACAAAACAAACAAAAAAAATGTTAGCACCTGTCAATAAGAACAGCAGAAACTCAAGAAATTTTGTCAATGTTGCTTTATTCCAAGACAGAACCTAATAAATCCTCATTGATCATTCCACAGAGGTAGCTCTAACCTTTCAAAATACTATCTTTAAACTTGAAGCTTATTTTATCATGTTTGAAGGAAAACAATCACTGGATATCAGAAGCTAGATTGAATTTTCTAGCTTTGTGGTCAGCTGGCCTAAGAGCTTTTACAGAGGAACATCTACAACAGTATGGTGACAGCCAAAAGTCAGTTTTATATTTGAAATGCTCCTATTTCCAATAAGTGAATTATGTCTAACAGTGGAGACAGATCATCCAGGCAAGATTCAGATCCTTCTCCTAATCCAGTGAAGCCTTCCTACAAGAGAAATGTCAAAATTTTCTAATAACTAAAGCTTCAGGCTTTGTTGCTTGGGCTTCTTCATTAATCTTCTTGGATGCCACTAGAAATCTGGTCGTATTTTAGAGTTCCTTCTAACTCAGAAAAAGCAACACTCCCAAATTTTTACCTCTTATAGTTTTACTGCATGCAATTTCCTGTCTGGGTAACAAAGATCTCTCCTGATTTCAACAATTATGAAATAATTTTGAGCAATTCTACGGCTTTTCATTTGAGGGCAAGCGTCTGAGTCTCAAATAGAAGCCTGCTCTTGAGATTGAAAGGACTGGCTACACAGAATTCAAACAACGTAATGGTTATGATCCATGTGCATTAATAGTATAGCCATTTAAAGAAAGTCTGGGGCTATTTAACAGCAACCATTCTGTACACCTTCCAATCAATTCTCCATACTTCAACTTGAATAATTTTTCTAAAATATAGAATTGACTGAATTACTTCTTGTTCAAAATCCTTCAACAGCTCATCTTAGTTTTTAGAATAAAATTCAGTCCTCAGCATATTATACAAAGCTTTTCTTGATCTGGCCCCAACCTACCTTTTCCAACAACATTTGCAACTCTTCTTTTTTTCCCAGATCACTTATTTTAGTTTCACTAACTATTGTCTGTTACCATGAATTGTCTGTATTTTTTTTCTATCTTATTCCCTCTGTCTGCAATATTCTTCTTCTTCATGCCCACCCCTACCCCATTCCTGGAAACACAATTTTTTTAAAGCTAAATAACTTCTAATATCCATTAAGGAGCAAATCATCAATTACTTACTCCAGGAAACATTTCTTTTCCACCTCTTCTTTCTCTATCCCCAGACATCAACAGAGGTCTGTCCCCTGGTCTCTAACAACATTGTATAAAAGTTTGTCATAGCACTTTTTCAGCTTGTATTGTAATTATCTATTAAGAAATAAGGTTCTTAAGGGTAGGTCCTATATCTTATTCATATATGTGTGTGTGTATATATGTATATATACACATGTGTATATATGTATATATACACATGTGTATATATGTATATATATATATATATATATACACACACACATATATATACACACACACACACACACACACTGCTAATTAGTAGATGCTCAATTGTTGTTGCATGATGATGGATAGATGGATGGATGGTTAGGGGAAAAGGTTGTTTACTAAAACATACAACTTTAGGGCCACCTTTAGAATGCAGGGGCTGAGTAAATCAAGTACATTGGTTTCATCCCAGTTATTGGGATCCTAGTGAATCTGGACTAAGTAGAATAGTAAATGCCACTCTAAGTGGGAAAAAGTAAAAATAATTTAAAAATCACCATGGGGTAGTTTGCTGCCTTGTCTCACTAACTGAAGTGGTAAAGTGGGAAGGCCATAGTCACTGGCACATTTAGGAATATTCTCTTAGAAGTCATAGAAGGATGGGAGAGAGAGAGCATGTGAATGAAACTGTCTGCATAACTGCCCTATTTGCACTTAAGGGATCTGGAGCTTAAGCATGCAAATGTATATTGAGTCAGGAGATTTGAGTTCAGAGATCCAGGTGTGGGCCTAGCTTTGTTTGTGGCAAGCTATATGGCCCTGGACCAGCCACCTCATCTCCCTAGTTCTCACTCTCTTGCTCTCAGATGATCTCTAAGGTCATTTATAGTTAAAAAATTGCATGCATTTTGACATGGTTTGATGGTTATGCGCCTGACACACAGAAAATATTCAAAAATATGTCAAATGAATGAATGGCATGTTTCTTCCCTGTCTGCATTTTGGGTTTTGCATTGTGAGCCACGAGCTAAGACAGCACCTTTGAACGTTGTATCCTACAGGTATTAAGAGTTTCAGCAGCATCTACTCTTCTCTCAGTCTGCTCACACCAGCACTTTAATAAAACAACATCACAGTAGGAAACAGAGAAATACAGAAAAACCTCAAAACCAACATGGAAGTGGATGGGTGACAGATGAGGATTGTAGGAGCAATCCAGAGGTGCACAAGAGGGGCACAATAATTCAAGGGACCACTGGGGAACAAGATGTAAACAAGGGACTCCCTACAGAGCAAACAGTTGACCCTTTGAAGACAGAAAGGCTTTAGTGTTCTAAGAAGTTCTTCAGGAAAAAAATGAAAACAAAATACTCTTCTCTAGCTCTTCCCAGGCATTAGAAATTGGAGGCACAAGATTAGCATATTCAGCCTCAAAACCCAGAGCCTGGATGCAACCTATATGACAAGCTCTATCAGGCAGAAGGCCCAATGCTACCTTCTGGTGAGGGCTTAACAAGGAATCTTTTCTGTTCTCCACCCACCTCCTCTGGGGTTAGTAGTGATGCCCTTTGCCACCTTTGCTTTTAACCTGAAAATCCTACATGCAGTGTAGTCTTAATTGCTTGCCTAGAAAATGCGTAATGAGGGAAGTAACGAATATACAAGCATGCATGGAAAACTGAAGCATTTAGAAGTTTGAGCACCTTGATATTAATTAATTCCTAATATAAATTGGTTAGTTAAATAGCTGATCTGAATTATAGATATATAAGTACAACTTTCTCTTCTTTCCTTTCAACTGTACATTTCATTATAGTGTTTACAACTTTGTGAATATTAAAAAAAAAAAACACTTATTATTTACCAGGCATTATACTATGTCTTCAGAGACATTATTCACTTAATTCCTTCAAGAACTCTATTTCTCATTTTACAGATGAGGAAACTGTAGCTTAGAATAACTCCCCACAAGATCACATATTGAGAAAGTGGTAGAGCCAGGACTTGAAGTCAGGTCCCTCTGCTTCTAACATTTGTCCTCTTAACCGGGACACTATACTGTCAAGGTTTTCTTCATACATTCTTCACACAGAAGAATGACTACAATGAAAGTTAACAATAGTTTCTTCCTTAATTAAAAGATAAATGAGAAATACTAAGAAGTCAGTGACAAGAGGAGGAATCTGTACTCCACTGTGGTTTGAGAATACCTGAGGGCATGGGAGGAACTATGTTGGCATTCACTGAATGACTAAGGAAGTTGTAAATGTCAGTGCATGTGTGTGAAGATCAAAGGTGCAGATGTGCCTTGTGAACCTTTAGGGTAAGTAGCACAGAAATAATTGCAACCACTAAGATTAGCAAAATTTTGCTCCTGATCACACCCTAGATGTGCATGCACATATAAGCACACATTCACACAAACATACTTACACTTGACAACTTCCTTATGTCTAACCTTCTAGAAGTCTATTTTCTCTTTGAGATTGATATCAATATTGATTCTCCCTATATCACACAAACATGGAATTCATCATAACCTCTGAAAGTTTCTATAAAAATCTGTGCTACTTTATTTTGCTTGGAAATATCCATAGTGCCCCTCAAGTTTCAATGCCTGGAATTTATATTCTACATGCACAAGTTTAAGAAGTGTTATTTACAATATCCAAGACTTGGAAGCAGCCCAAGAGTCCATCAGTAGAGGAGTGGGTAAAACAACTATGATAAATTTACTTAATGGAATACTACTCAGTCATAATCCCCCTGGCTGGTTTGGCTCAGTGGATTGAGCGTCGGCCTGCGAGCTAAGTGTCGCTGGCTCGATCTTCCAGTCAGGGCACATCAGAGAAGGAAAACTCTGATTCCAAAAAACCTCCGCTGCCTTGCGGCATACCTCTTCAGGGGAAAGGCTAAGGGAGTAAACCCCGACAGAAAATCCGGAGCCGGAGTCCCTAAGGCGGTTTGACGTTGTAGTCAACACCGGCAACTCCTGCGGCGCACCTGAAGCCAAGCTGTATTGACTCCGTCTTTCCCTTGGATCCTTCAGCTGCGAAGAGAGGGGGGGTCTGCTGCATGGGCAACAGCAGACCCTCCATATCACCCTGCCCAGGCTCTGTAGCTTCAGCTTCACTGGAGAGGACACTCCAGCGTCATCGCAAGATGTCGATTCAACACGGGAGGAGACAGATACCGTGTCACTCCCGAGTCGGACTGCACAGCCATTCTCGGCGGTGCAGATAGACTCTTAAGAAGCTACACCATCGTCTCTCGAGACGGACGGCTGCCGCCACTCAGTCATAAAAGAGAAGAAAATTTTAACCTTTTATGACAGCAGGGATGGACCTGAAGAATGTTATGCTAAGTGAAATAAGCCAGTCAGAGAAAGACAAATATTATCCGATATCACTCGTAAGTGAAATCTAAGGAACAAATTGAACTAACAAGCAAAATGGAGACAGGCTCATAGAGAAGAGGCTATGGGTGGTGGTAGGGTGGTGGGATGGAGCCAAAAAAGAGAAAGAACTCATGCACATGGACAGCAGTGTGGTGATTTGGGGAGGTGGGGTGGAGAGCAAAGAGGATATAAAGGGAATAAGTGGTAATGAAAAAATGCAATCAAAAAGAACTGTTGAACAATAGTGTAACTATGACATCTGAGTTGAAAAAAATTAGGGTTTAAATTCTGATAATGCTTTCTATAAGCTGTATATCCTTGGTCAAGTTATTTAACCTCTGGAAGTTAGACTTTCTTTCTCTGTGAATTGTTGTAATGTTTAGAAATAATCTTTGTACGATTCTTAGTGTAGTTCTGGGCATAGAGTAGGCTTTTAAAAATCACAGTTTTTACATTTCTCAGTTCTGGAATGCTTTTTCTGTGCTTTTACACCTGACAAACTTGTACTCATTATTTATGTCAAAATTCAAAATATCATATCATTTATTTATACAACTAGCATTTATTAAGGAACAATTATATGCCATTTATCATACTATAGCAAAGTACTGGGAGAAGACTTTAAAAACAGTTCCTAATTTCAAGGGGTGCCCACTTGAGTGGGAAGGTTAGCAGAAGTGTGGTAATAACTCAAATGGAGGGAGCTCCAGTGTGCATTGAAGGCCAGAGGACAGGCTACATAGTGGGGGCATTGTGGGGTTGTCAAAGAAGGCCACCTGGAAAAGATTACGAAGAGCTTCCTTTACAGACTGCAAAGGTGGTTATGAAGAGTTCTCAACGGCCCAAGCTAAGTGATCACACTTCCCTGTGAACCCATCCCATGGCCTTCATCATAGTGCAGTCCAATATTGAACTGAAGGACTGTTTGATTTTCTGGTTCTGCTGCCAGGCAGTGAACAACTTGAGAACAGTGATCATGACTTCATTTAAGATGAATTTTCAGGTTCTATGTAGTTTCTTTAAACATCTTTGCTGAAAGCAGTTTTGCTATAAGTATTTTTGCTCCATAACTAATTGACTATGCAATTTTGCCTTAAAAGATGAGAGACATTAATGACATAATGAAAAATAAAAAAAAACACTAACAAAATGAAAAAGACTATTGCAAAGAATGAAAATACGTTGTACTTCAAGTCCTTTGTTCATAGTATTACACTCTTTTTTTTTTTTTTTTTTGCTTTTTGATGTCTCTTTTTACAGCAGCACACTTTTTTCCTCCCTGAAGTTTCTTCCTTTATTAAGAGAAGTTATCAGTTTCCAACCAAAGAATTGATCATTTACACTCTCAGACTGTTGTGAATTAGCAGCTGCCTGGTTATTGGTCGCAGCTTGGTAAACTTAGTTTTGATGGCTAGGAGGGATGACCACTCACCGACCGACTTGCAGACTGACATTTATCATTTTCCATTGTCGTGTACAGCCAGTCTGTACACATAGTTATTTGCAGTTGTTATCATTTGCTGTTCTAAGACCACTACCACTACTTGGCACTGCACAGACCAGCAGTAGGAGGGCTAAGATTTATATAATATAAACATAAGAGGACTGTAAAAACTCTGACGATGGAGAAATAAAACCAACTGACAAAATACATTGTCTACCAAATGCAACCAAACCATCCAGTAGTTATTTTATCTTTTATAGCAAAATTGCCTTATGGTCAATTACTTATGCAGGATAAGTGCTTGTAAAAATGTTTGCGTTCAAAGACATTTACAGCAAAACTAGAAGACAGAATTTTTCAGAATCCCCCGTAGGGTCTGACGTAGAGGAGGGGTTTGATAAATGCCTGTAGGAACTGAGCTAAATTCACGTGAATCTCTGAAAGGACAGGCAACTAAATAGCATGAAAAACTAAAACACAACACTGCAGGGGCAGATTAAGCCAGCCACCCGGGATCTAAGGGAGACCACAGGCAGAAAAAGATGACTTCATTGCTTCTTGTTGAAGGAAGTTTGGATTCAGAGAAAAGAAATGGCAAAGGCAAATGTGCCAGACACCACTGTCCAGACAGCTCACCTCTCTTTGTGGCCTCTGATTTTACTCTGGTTTAGATCTGTGACCCATGGCCCAAGATGATTTTTATTTTCATTTACAATGCCACTCTGGATTTACAGTGCAGCCTCTTCAAAACATGACACCCCTAGCACTAGTAAGAGGTACGGATTGATTCTTGTAGGATTTCCTAGCAATACTCCAAGTTTTTATGAGGTCTAGAAAAAGTTTAAAATTCAAGACATGCCCATGAAGCTCTTTTAGGCCCTGGTAATGCCCTCAGTGGTTCTCTTAACTGCATTGCAATCTGTCTGGTTTCTCAGCCTTCTGTTTGCCTTAGGGAACTAAAATGGAAATCTCTTTGCCTGGTTGGCTGATTTCATCTTTGATTCAACAGCTTTAACCTCCACTTTCATTTTGATTCAATAAAAAAATGTGCTTGTTCTATTCATTGCCTTGATATCTTGCCAGATTTCAAATAAGCAATTTCAACAAGAGTAATAAAAATGGATAGAATATAATTAAGGACATCAGTTGTGACCTTTGTTAACCTCCTACATGGCTCTACTGTATCCTTGGTCCCAACTGAAAGGTCAAAAGCAAATATAAACAGATATTTTTACTTTCACTCCAATTCAGTGGTTAATAGCCCCA
The DNA here is from genome assembly GCF_987537825.1 of Furipterus horrens. NCBI lineage: Eukaryota > Metazoa > Chordata > Mammalia > Chiroptera > Furipteridae > Furipterus > Furipterus horrens. The sequence continues at coordinate 61,099,300 of NW_028327172.1, read as the reverse complement.
CTGACAAGCTGAGAACAAGAAATAAAAGCAGCATTTAGTGTGCATCTACTATTTGCCAGGTACTATTCATGGTAACCTCAAAAATTATGCATCATTATCATTTTGCAAAGAAAGAAGTTAAAACTCAAAGGAGTTAATACAAGTAATCAATCACTTAAGGTCAAAAGCAACAAAATGATGAAGCTGGCATATGAACCTTCTTTGTCTATCTAGCTCCAATGCCCATATGTTATCCATTATAAAATTTAGCTTAATTTAAATCATAGCACAATAGTATAAACTACAAGGAACAGAGAAAATTAAAAATTTCACAGAGTCCAAATTTATCACAACATGTGACTTCTTTTATTACCTTGAAAAATAATTAATTTGTTTTCATATTCGCACAGGCATGCACATGTGTATGTGTGTGTATTTAGCAACTTAGAATTTCTGATCAGCATGTCATTAGTGCTGCACTAATGAAATTCTAAAATAAAGCATGCCTTCATTAGTTTGGTTGGATGTTATCACCATAATATTTATGTAGAAATACTGAAGATAACTCAGGATGTCCATTATTCCTTTAGGGATATCCAATGTGAGGACCATTTTTAATATTTAAGATTACCCAGTGTAGTCTCGGATTATACCTGCATGAATATAGTAAGCTTTAGGTCTTTAGCTCTCTTTGACTTTTTAACTCAGTCATTTTATGAACCATATTATGAGTTTCTTCTTATTTGTTTGAGCTGCTTCCTTTAATAAACCAATATTGTAATGACTGCATCCTAGACTAAGCATTTGAAAAATGTTGTTCACTTTTGACACTATTCTAAAATAATCTAAGAAACAATCAATTTTTTAAAATTGTTCAACCAGTCATAATTTTTGTTTCATTGATATTTTGGATTGAACATATATTTCCATGTTTTGAAAATGATAATGTAATTGTAGCATATTTCAGATACCTGTTTTTGACTAAGAAGTGACCAGTTTAATGATTATGTTTATTTTGTCAAACCAATGAATCATTAAGAATTGTATAAATAAAATGTAAACAAATAATAGCTGCTGTTACCTTATAACATTGACAGTTTTAATATTTATTAAAATATTTGCTGGACTGATCTCAAGGTGGTACATTATATAGGGAAGCATTTGACCAATTCCTTCTAAGACACTGATGAAGTCCAATGGGCTAATTACTGACAGTAAAACCTAATGCTCTTGAACCTGTAGGCTCATGTCTGCTCCTAAGGGCTATAGGTGGATATTGGGTTACTCAATGCCAGTGCCCCTCTGCAGAGCCAGACCTGCTTTCTGACCTCCCTTTCATCTGGATGCATTCAATCCCTTCCTGGGCTCAGCCTGTCTCCCTCTCCCAAGGAGTTGACCTCACTTCCTTTCTGGCTTCCTCTTCCCTCCCGCCAGTCATGGAGTCTCCCTGTCATTTCCCATTCTGTTACTTTCCTGAAAATAAGCCTGTGACTTCTTGTAATTCTCAGGTTTTTAAATTTATGACCCCTTTCCCCTATGGGGAAGCAGGTAAGGGAAGAACCAGGCTGAAATGGCAGAGCTGTCTGGGTCTTAGACTCACAATCAATCCATTGTTTCTTTTCCTTGAGACCATAATAGTGTCCAGGCTTTGGATCCAGGCTTCCTGGATTTGAACCCCAGATCCTGCCTTTCAGCTGCCCAGTCTTCAGCTTCTCTGTGCCTCATCATATGTAAAATGAAGACAACAATAATACCTTTTCTTAAAAGTTCTGTTGAGGATGAAATAAGTTCATCCGCATGGAGCATTTAGATTAGTGCCTAACCCATAGTAACCATTCAATAAATGTTAGCTGTTATTAGGTAATAGTGATCTTCTCTGAGGGGTTGTTCTCAGTTGCCCTTCCCTCTGTTCTTCGGAGGTGGGCTTCTGAGTATCCTTAAGCCAGCTCAAGGTTTAATGATGAAACAAGATGCATGTTTTCCAAAGGGAGTCAGCGATTCTGGAATGCTCCTGACTCAGTGTACCTGCTATGATAGACTGCTGGCCTTGACTTATCCCTCTGGGTGCTTCTTCAGTGGGGCAGCGTACTTCAAAAGGTGCTAGAACCAGAATCCCTGTTTGGACACTCTGACTACATCCTTCTTCTTAGCTGGATGACCTGGAAAAAAGGCTGAATCTTGTTGTGCAGAAGAACAGTGCCTAACTCATAGTGTTGCTCTGAGGATAAAATTAGTCCAGATAGGTTAAGTTCTTAGAATGCTATTTACAAACAATAAATTCTGTATAAGAGTTGATTAAATAAATAACAATTCCAATTAGAAGTAGAAATACCAATTTTTGTAAAAATAAATTAAGTGTTTGGGTGTGTTGTATATATATGTTTGAGTGTGTGCATGTGTGTTAAGAATGATATACTGATTCCTTTGTAGGTTCTTATAGGAATTTGACTACTAAAATTTATTCCTAAATTACTAGTTAACATCCTTCAATGAATTTTAAATAAACGGTAGTCATATTCACTCAAAAAAATTAATGTGACAAAGTCTTGAAAAATAATTCTTACAGTAAATTAAACCCATCTCCTTCAATCTTGTATATACAAAATTTTTCTTACCTCATTCACATAGACATAAACTTATATGGGGCATAAATCAAGTTAAAATAAATGTTTCAATAAAATAACTCTTATAAGGTAATAAGTAGAGATGCACTTCAAGTAAATTTTTTCAATCATTCATAGATTTGAAAAATTTTATGTTGAGTACCCACTATGTACCAAACAATGTGTAGGTGCCGGGTGAACAAAAGGGAATGATAGATAACACCCGTCTTTCTGTAGCTTACAGAAAAGAGGGCAACGGGTGGAAAAATGAATGATAGGGTCCAGCAACAATAAAGCAGGAGAGAGGACATGTGGCTGCCTGCTATTCCACCTACAATCCATGACTGGACCTCACTGGTCCCCTGCTCTGCAGACAGGGGTTTACCTCTCTAGATGGGATGAGGGAGGGAGGGAGGGAGAGAGAGACACTCAGTGCTTTTCTTATTCAAACATAATGTGCATTGAACTACTGGTAAATATGTGCAACTTTAACAGCCCTGAGAAATGATACAAAGAAAAGAAAGCCCAAAGAAAGGGGCAGATTGATTTAGCTATTTAAAGAGAAACAACAGAAATGACCTGCATAAAAGTACTTCAAATAATGCTACGGTATTTTTTTTTTCTCTCCAGGAAAACAGTCTAAGCTGGTGGTTAAGAGAATGAAATATCCTGCCTTCTAAACTTAATTCCACTCTAAACTCTGGCCACAGTTAAATTGGTTTCTTTACCATCACCACATATACATCGCTTAACACATTTGAAGGTAGATTTTTGGTGCATCTCTGGGTACACCGCTGGCACTTCTGAGGCTATGCTAGTTACTTGAGGGCCAGGATGGGAGGTGCTTAGACTATAGAATCAGTCTTTCCAGGCAAGCATGCTCAGGAATTGGGTTTTTTTAGTGAATTTACTGAAGCTGTAACTTTCTAATGCAAACCTCTGCAAACCAAAAACAACCAATGCAGCTTCTGTAACTTCTTCCCTCAGAAAGAGATGGAACAATTATGAACATTATATAAGAAGCTTAAACGTAAGAGGTAGAGTCTGATGGTCTGGTTCTATACTTCACAGGTGTGTTACCTTCATTTCCTTACCTGCAAAGCTAAGGGACCAAACATTTTGCTTGCAGGAAAAATCACAGCGCAGTTTAGTGAAATCACGTTGTACATTGTACATTTTTTAATATGATTATTATTCCTTTGAATCTGAAAAGATGTTTCTCAAAATCTGGAAGAATTTTCTGTCATAAAGCAGTGGTTTCACATGCACCTTGAGAACCAATGTAGAGTATTGGTCACTTTATTTTGTTTATTTTGTTTTGTTTTTTGAGGTAAAGACATCTCTGTAGAAGAACAGGCTTCCAGGACTCTAACTTTCCTTTCTCAACTTGGTATAACAGCAAAAGAAAATCTTTAGAGCCAATGGGACTGAAGTCTATTTCTTACATGGCAATGTTAGCTCTTTCTTCATTATGACAAGAATAATAATCAGAGAGCAACCAGCAGTTGAAGCCCTACTGTATGTTGTGCCAGGCAGTTTATAGGTTACCCCTAATTCTTATAACCACACCACACGTTGCTATATCATTCTCATCTCATAAGGGAGCAAATAAGCTCCAAGGGTCAGTATCCTACCCAGAGATGCCCAGTCAGTAAGTGGTTGTTTGGGAATTTGAACCCAAGTTTTCTTGTTTCTAAAGATTAAGCGTTTACTTCCTCACTAACTGGCCGACTGTAAGTTCTGATGTAGTTATATTAAGACCCAGAAAACAAGTCTTGAGTTTTCCTGGGAGACAGCAGTGTCTTTACAGAAGTCCCATGTGCAGACTAAAACAACCCCACTGTTTTACCTAGAATGATGAAACCCGATTCAGGAGAAAGAGGACTTCCCTTCCCTTCCCCTCCTTCAGCAGCAAGGTATCACCTTTACTTCCCTGGCTGCCTATGTTTTCTTTCACAGGAATGTCTGGAAATTCATGATGAAGAGCACTGACATCATCTGTAAGAAGTCTTACTGTAATGAAGTAATTTTTTAAGTATACCAAGAAAAGGAGATGGAGAGAATAGAAAAATAACCCTTTTTCTAGGCACAAAGAAATGAGAATAAAGTGGGTACCTGAGAAAGGTGTGGGGAAAGCATGAGATTTGAATCCCTAAGCCAAAGGCCTCCCTCTCATACTTTGCCACTCTCTCAAGACAAACTTTTCTTGAACTTGGAACCTGTGGTGCTAAAGAAACTTATAGCTTTAGTTTATAGGAAAATAATACTGGAGGAAATTCCTGATATTTTGTGCCCCTACAGAGTTGCATTAAGAGAGTTAAGATCCTAGCATGGAAATTTTACCCACCAGCCCTAAAACCATGAGCTTGTCCTCTAGGCATTTCTACTTTCAAAACTGGGTAAAGAGGAAGCAGTTGGGAACTGGCTTTGGAGGTAGACGGGCATAGTTCACATCTTTGCCGTCCTAGTACTAGCCATGTGCTCGTGGGCAAACTTTTGAATTTCTCTAAATCTCACAATACTATCAATAAATGAGAGTTATAATAACTACCTCTTAATGTTTTTCTAAGGGTTAAATGAAATAATACCTGTAAAATAACTGTCAAACACCTGGTCTATAATAGCACACAATTAAGATTAGTTATTTTTGGCCAAAGCCTCAGGAACACATTCTATTTCCCTTCTTCGGAGAGTTTGAGAAGGGCTCCCATCTCACACAGAGATAAATCATAAACTGAATAACCCACTGTTATCTTTATTAATGCCTTTGCAAAAGTGCTGCGCATCACATGTGAATGCTTCCCATGCTTTGTTTTATTAACTGCATGTGGTCCAGTGGAGCGCGGCTCCAGCGGGGGCGCCCTCACCCCCGGGAAGAGCATTAGGAAGTCTGCTCCCAGCCTTCAGACCAACTCAGGGAAAACACAAGATCTGACAATTACCGTTTTTCTTCCACAAAAAAATAATGGAGTGAAACATCTTCCCAACAATTTCCAAAAGTATAAGCTTTGAGATGTCTAACGCTTTGTTTATTTGTTTGTTTGTTTGTGCTTAGAGTGTTCTGTGGGAGAAAGTCCCCAGTATGGGAGCAGTGGGATCCACTCCCTAAGCATAATGGGCTTGCAGTATTTAGCAAAAACGGGTGTGGTTTCAGAAAGTCTATGCTCACAGGAGATGGAAAAAGCAACCCCTTCCCCCTGAAAACCAGGTTCTTTCCATGCATATGACTCAGCACAGATCACTTGAAACTACAGAGCCGGACCACCTCCATGGCTGTAAATGCAGAGAGGGGCTTGTCCAAAGCATTTGAACCAGGCACGAATAAAGGATGCCACTTGTTCATAGAAGCTGGCAATTAAGACAGAGTCTCTGAGTAAGCAAAGAAAGCAGCTTCTCAACAATTTCTTTGAACCTTAATTCTTTGGAGTTTGCTTGATATCTTTGTCAGGACTAGGCAGGGAGCCAGAATAACTTCCGCAGACTTCTCCTTACCCAGGAGAGAGGCACATCATGAACTACGTGGATGCTTCTGTCTGACAGAAACAACCAGAATCCACTGCTTTATAAAATTTAAACCCTATCTTGGAACCCAGCAGCCTGGAAGGTCAATTTTAGTTTAAAAACAGCATAAATAAATAATTAAACAAAAATATAAACCTCAGAGCACAGGATTTTCCATTGAAATAAAGGAAACAAACAAACAAAATAAAGCTACAAGTCAATCCCTGCTGAGTACTATACACTGAGGGTTTGGCTTAATTAAAATAATCACAGCTGTACTGTATATATATGTGATAAGCACTAGGCTAGGTCCTGATATGCAAAATATTAAATGACAGATATCTAATGAGGACACATCCTTTCTCCACATATTAGCAGAACCAGTCATAACTAAGGCACAGTCTCTGTCATTGAGGGTCTCATAGTGATTGTCTTTGTGTGTGACCAGTGTTTGTAGATATTGAAAGAGAGAATAAGACAGATCAATATTAAGCAAACATAATACAAATGTGGACATTCTACAGACACTTATAACATATATAGTATATTATTAATGATATATAATTTATATGTACTCTATAGGACATATAAAAGAAATGTGCACATAGTAATGACATAAAAAGAGCTATAAAAGCACAAAGAAAGGAACAATTAATTCCACCTGAATTGATTGAGAAAGGCTTCACATAGGAGGTATATTTTAGAGTACTTCAATAAGTGTGATTTTGCAGTTGAAGAAATAGCAGAAGAGAATGTCTTGGTCAGAACAGCTCCTGGTATATACATACACATAAATAAATAATGACAATGAGGCCTCCTCTAGGACTATATCTATAACAATCACTAAATCAATATCTTTATGGAATATGTGATAATAGATCTTTGGCTATAATTTAATCAAAGAAATATATAAGAAAGACAAATATTAGTCAGATTTTAGTCATATCAGACTATAATTATTCTTACCCAGGCATATGCAATAGATCAGTGAGGTAGACATGTTTTGAAAATTAAATTTGATAGAAAAAATTTTGTCCTGTGTAAAGAGAGACTTCCTAAGACTATTTATCTATTCATCTACTGCTACATTCTTTCATTAAAAAAATATCATTATTAAACATCTACAGGATGTCAAGCAGCCATCAGACCATACTCTCCTTGAGGACCTATTACTTGATCATTAAACTGTCTTAGATGACTTGCAGGTGACAGTTCGCCTCCAGTCTGTGACACAGACAAATTAAAAACGTCAATTCAATAGGATAACCTCTGTTGTTGAGACATTACAGTATTTGGGTGACAAAAAAGAGAAACCACTAGATTTGCTAAAAATTTATTACCTAAATTATGTATAAGTATACAGTGAAATTATTTTCATGTAACAGCAAATATGACATGCATCTTTGTATCTTTCTAGTTGGATGTATGTTAATTAAAATTAATAATATATATGCCATTTATTGGGACTCTATGATGTGATAATAATGGTGCTCAGTGCTTTACATATATTACTTCATTTCTTCCTCACAACAATTCCATAAAATAAGAGTCATTAGCCTTTTTTACAGATGAAGAAAATGTGGCTCATAAAGCTTAGTTAACTTACACAATATGACACAGCTAGTAAAAACATAAACTAGTTTGTGAACAAGATCTTAGTGCCACCAAAACCTATGCTCTTCAATTTCAATTATCCTATCTGGGCCTTCCCCTTATAATCACGTTGAGAATTAGAGGCTACATAGAAAAATATGCATGTTGGGACTAAAAAGGATGTTAGAGATGAATTATTCTCACTCTTCACTTCACAGAGGAAGAAGCAGGCTGGTTCTGTTACCTTGGTTACTAGGGGCTTATTTTGTTAATAATGCAAAGGACATATGTATTCATGAGTGTTGTGCCATAGGTGAGTAGATTCAGAATAAATGTCAGTTCTTACCAAATATAGAGGCCCAAGTAGACACAATGCATTTGAGGAACTGAAATCCAAGGGCAAGATTCTAGCTTATTGACTTCCACTTTATTTTGTTTCATTTCTCTATTGTACCATGATGCCTCACTTCTAGGTAATCATAATTTCCTATGAATAAATTATACGTATTTGCTAAATCAAACAAAGTTAATAAAAGAAATTTTTACTAAAAGACATTTAAGGTTTTCTTTGATTTCTTCTCCAATCATTTAGGCTTGGAACCTCAAAATACTCTGCTTACATAACCTTTGCATCTGCATCATTTTTCTTTGCAGGTTTTGTTCCCCCTAAATCTTGGGTGCTGCCGTGTGTTCTAAAGTTTCACAAACATTTGAACTCTTAAATATGACTTTAAAGATCCTTTTATAAAAGGAATGCTCTGCTAATTCCCTAGTAACCATTTTTTATAGAGTGCCACAATGTACAAATATTCTGCTTTCAAGAAAGGTTATAATAAAGTATCAAATAAATTCTGATACCCAACAGAAAATATTTATTATTCATAATGGGACCAACTTAACATCCTATAGAGTAAATCCCTAAGAAGTAGATACTAGGAGTGAGAGCAAAAGGCAGTGTAATAAATAGAGGGGTGAGAACTTCATATATTTAATAAAGAAACCCAACTCTTTGAATCTGCTTGTCGATGAATTAGGTGCTAATGCATAAGGCCACTCATACTGGCTATGATTTGTTGAGGTAGTCAGTGTGGCTTTTTTAAAAAGGGTTTTTAAACAGGGAAATTGAGGTGTTGCTCTTTTCAAGGGGGGAAATTTCAAAAAAAAAATTTTTTTTCTTTTTAGTTGATATACAGTGCTGCCTACCAGAGCTGGCCTCCAGTAAAAGATGGGGGGCAATTCTCTTCTTTGGCCCATTTGGTGTTGGGTTTCTTGGGAGACAGCTCGCAGCCTGGCCCTGAAGACATGCTCTACCCTTGCAACCCTGCTGCTGAGGCTTCCCAGGAATATCACAGAGCCACTCAGACACCATGCTTCCATAAACACGTGATCTCCAAACTCAGGCCTACTCTTAAAGCTGCTCGGAAATCCTAGGGAGTGACACTAGGAAGCTCCCCTTTCCCACTTTCCTTCAAACTATCCCAAACACACTCTGAGTCCCTAACATCATTTCCTCTCTCCTGTAAGGAGCAAATAGGCATCAAGCAGGAACTCTCTTAGCTTCCAGTTGATTTTCCTTATATGGGGACTCTAGAGGTGTGAATGCCAGTGAGTGACTTCTATTCCAAATTAATTCACTGTCCGAGCTGAGACTCCCATCCTTCCTTCCTCCCTTTCCCACATCCTCAGCAACCTCTTTAAATACACCTCTTTATTTTAACTTTTCCCTCTGTAGCTGCTCCAGAAGTTTGTTGACACTTGTTACATCCATTCCACATCTCTTAATCCTTCTCCTACTGCAACTGGGCTCTCCCTCATTACTCCACTGAAACCACCTGGTGGAGGTTGCCAATGACTTCCTAATTACCAATTCAAAAGAACCTTCCCACATGTGTAGGCGCTCTCTCTCTCTCTCTCTCTCTCTCTCTCTCTCTCTCTCTCTCTCTCTCTCTCTCTCTCTCTCTCTCTCCCTCTCTCTCTCCTGGAGGATATGGAAATTCTAGCATAAGAGTGGACATTTTAATTACGGCATTGAGACTATTATTGAAAGATTGGACATTTAAATTACTGAATTGAGACTATTATTTAGAGTTAAAAGGCTCAGGAAAACAAGGGCCAACTGGAGTGTTCATCCAAATCAAAGGATGGTAGAACAGGCACAGAAAAATTAAGAAGCTTTCCAATATTCTCTAGTTAGTAAATAGCAGATCTGAACTTTGAAGCCAGAAAGCTAGGCTCCTACTTGCTCAACCCCTACTAAACTTCTAGTCATAGTCTCTTAAAAATATATTTTTTTCTCCTACTATCCTTTGATTTCAATGAATAATCTGGTTGGCCCTTATTTTCCTGAATCTTTTTAACTCTGAAATATATATATTTAATAATGTGCATTAAAGGCTTTCCCCATAAGTACATGCTGATCCCAGTGTGTAAAAGTTGCATTATATTCTATTGTGTAGCTATGCTATAATGTATTTAATAGTCACATTTTTATTGGTATTTAGGTTGTTCTGAGTTTATGCTCTAACAACAAAAAGTCACAATAAACTTCCTTATATAAATGTTTTGTATACTTGTGGAAGTGTATTTGCATTCTAGATTCCTAGAAATAAAATTACTGATCAAAGGGTCTATGCTTTATGAAAAGTGATGGATATTAATATGCTTTCCAAAAAGGTTGTACCAATCTGCATGAGAGTAAACATGATTTTACTTGACCTTTCTGAGTTATTTGACTTCGTTGACTTCTTCCTCCTTCTCAATGCCTCAATTTTATGGTCCCATTTCTCTCCAGTTGCTTCCCTAGCTTTCTGGCTGCTGTTTCTCAGTTCTGTTTCAGGAATATTCTTCCTCCAAGGTGTCAATCCTTTTCTCTTAGTCTATAGATTCCCCCCAAGTAATTACCTCCATACCTATTGTTACAACTATGACTTTTATGTGCTGATGTTGCTAATAAATCTAGTTTAAGCGTTTGGCTTCAGTGAATTTCTTTTGAAGACCCCTTCGACCTGTTTGCCCATTTCATGATAGTGCACCTGCCCACACTGAGCTGAGTGTTCAGCAGGCTTTGACCTAAAAGGGCATGACCTCCATGCCCCAGCTTCCTATTCACCTGATCTCACCCTTGTTTTTTGTTTATTTGTGTGTTTCCCTGGATAAAAAAAAGTCCTGAAAGGAAAACATTTTGCCAATGTGGAAAAGGTGAAACAAAAAATGGCAGAAGCACTAAAAGGTATCAAAATTGATGAGGTCTAAAACTGTTTTGAACAGTGGAAAAACCGTCTTGATAGGTGTATTGTATCGAATGAAGAGTATTTAAAGGTGACTGAAGTTTAAGCATGTAAGGATAAACACGTAATTCTTGATAAATACATTCCCATTTGTGGGTCCCCTTTATATTAATCCAGTTTCTGTTCCCATATTTATGGGGATATTCTTGATGTCTCAAAGTACTTTCTCCACCTTCTAATAATCATAACCACTGCATTGCTACTGGCATTACAACCTATACAACCTATCATTCATACTCATGACTCTTTAAGTCCCAAAACATGAAGAAGTTAGCCACTGGGCTGGCTTCCATGGTGTATTCCAGGATCATGGAAGCAAGGTGATAGATGTCTCCAGTCCAGCTCACAAGATTATATTTTTTTCACGGCACAGTTTAAGTCAGAAACAGCTTTTCTTCAACTTAAAAAAATAAAGCTTTATGAACTACAGTTTCTATCATATCAATATTAGAACCTACATGCCATCGTTTGTTATCTAACACCAACAGCCCCATCTGATTCTAGATTCCAACCACTGTGAGCCTCTCAAGTAGTGAGACATTTACCAGAAGACAGAAGAGTGACCTTTGCCCTCACCATAGTTTTGAAGGTTTCTTTCACTTTTATTTATCTTATGACTCATTTCATCTTCCTATAAATAACAAAAGGTTTTCTGGATCTGGGTTTTACTGAACGCCTTGGCATCAAGGGTCACAATGAAGATCTCCCTCCTTAATAGAATCAATGCATCTGGAATTGCACAACTACTGCAAAACAAGAAGTCACGATTTTTCTAAGAAAACAATAGATATATCTAACTTGAGTGTGTGGGTTTTTTTAATAGCTTTGCCAATGAAAACAACAATAATAATCGTGATTTTGGGGTACTTACTGAATATAAGAAGCCAAGTTTACTTCCTGTTGGCATTATTTCATTTAAACCTTTTAACTACCCTATGAGATAGTTATTATCATTAGCTCCATTTTACAAATGAAGAAACTGAAGCTTAAGAGATTAAGTGACTCATCCAGCATCACAGAGTTAGCAAGTGGAAGAAAATGGATATAAATCCTAGCAGTTTGAATCAAGAGTCAGTGTGCTTAACTAGGTAGTGTGGAATAATAGTGAGCTATCAGAGAATCCAACTTAGATTTTCAATAACCAAATCTGATATGAATCCAGACCTGAAACATATAGGAGGAAATCCAGAGCAGTTTTAATTCTAACTGAAAGCACTTTCAAAAAGTTCTAGCTTATATTAAATTGCAATGGGTCTCTTGGTAACTTCTACTGTCCACTTGCAATCTCTGGAATCAAGAGGACAAGGCCAAAGTCTCCTATGGTCGGTCAACTCTTCAAGGGCAGGGACTATGGATCAGTAACCTTTACATTTTATTAAGCATCTAAAGCATGAATAGACATTTATTATACTTGTTTGCTTAAAGAATTGAGAACAGCCTAGATCACTTTCCCAAACACTTTCCCAATCACTTTCCCAAGGGAGGTATATGTCACTTGCTAGGTGTGCAGCCTTTGCCAAGTCATGTCACCTCTCTGATCCTTAGTTCCTCACCTCTGATTGCTAATAAAATAGTATGTGTTCAGAGGGTCATTAGCATAATCTGATCTAACAATGAATGTGCAACATAAACCTGGCCCACAGTCCCCATTTAATAGGTCCTGCCCTTTTTACCATTATTTTTACTTCTACAAAAGGCCTTGCTGTTTAGTTTTATAATACATTATTTTTTTATTTGCTTCCCCTTCTAGTCCAAGGTCAGAGCTTAGATCTTACTTATTTTTGTATTTGGCACAAAGGAAATGTTTGTTGGATCAAGGGTTACCTGGCATCAACCTTTTGCTTCATCACATGTGTTTCTTTACTACAGGCGTGTCGCTGGCATGAAGTTAAGAGGGAGAAGTTTGCTCCTGCACTTCTCTTAGGACACCCAGGAAGCTCTGGATTCTAGCTGACTTTCTATCAATCTCTTCTTCCTCATTTTCTGTCCTTAGTAAATCACCTATCTCCTTAAGGAATGGAGCTTTGAAAAATCACAATGATTTTCCTATCCTGATTCCTTATAAAAGCAGCCTCCATGATATAGAAGCATATCTATACTGTGAGTGCCTTTCTGAATTCCTGTTTGTCTTCATTGAAGTTCTGTTTGTGACATGTAGATAGACAAAGAATGCATGATTAAAAACTCAATCACCAGAAAAATTGAAATGCTGGCCAGCCAAATTTGAAATAGAAAGATTCTTTTTCTGCCCTGTGCATTGTACCCATTATTGAGAGACTTACAGGGTGAAGTATCCCATTCTATTCCCTCCTACTCCACTGCATCTCATCTCATGTAAAAACTGAAAAAAAGGAGAACTCAACTTATGATCCAAGGTGAGTTTTTATTAAAAAAAATGGCAAAAGCCTCAGGAGGACGGAAACATATGTTGAATCCATACATTTTAAGGCTGAGTAGTCAACTTGGGGGTTCCATGTGGGGACAAAATTAATGGCACAAATAATCCTCAACCTCCTCTGAGCCAAGAGTCAAAAATTTCTGTTATCTTAAATGTCTTACTGGTGAACAGAGCAGAAAATAAAGTTTATGGATCACAGCATGCTATTTCTTAAGCAAAAAATAGTAAACTGAGAAGAAAAACATATTCAGACTAAAAGGCCCAGGTTTAGAGAGAGAGCAGGCGAGTTTGGAGCCAGAAGATCTGGGTGTGGCTCAAGGTTCCTGCACTTCATTATGTGACCCAGGCAAGTCAGAATCTCTCTATCCTCTTTATCCTCATCTGTAAGATGTTGACAAAACCTACTTTGTTTTCTTTGTAGGGTAGCTCTGAGAATTAGGTGTATGTCAAATGCTTACAAATGCCCACAGACTATGCAAATACTGCTTGTAATTTCTATCAGAGGCCTTTTAGTCCACCCAAATGTTTCATTTGCCAGTGCTCAAATGATCTGGATGGCATTTTGCCAGTTCATTTCCATTCACTGAAACAATCAACATTCCAGCAGAATATTGATCTAGGTCTCAGAGTAGAAAGCAAGACTAATTTATTCATGACTTGATAACAACAACAAAAGAAAAAAATAACTTGTTACCTCGGGTCAGTTTTCACCATGCACAAGAAAGGCAAGGAGACCACACAGACACTTAACAAATCTCACTCTGGCATACAAGCTCTTGTTGGAGGGGAACACGTCCTACATGGTGAGGATTGTTGTTCCATATGGCACACATCAATGGGCTAGAATCATGATACATTCAGTTCCAATTCATCTGTCAGTAGCAAAGAAACACTTCCATGTGTGTAACCAGTCCAATCCTCCTGAAGTGTTTGGAAACAGATCCAACATCTGTTCAAGTCTCTGCAAAGGCATTGTTAGACTTGCTCAAACCAAGGAGAAGAGTAAAAATCACCTTAAAGCTTGGTGAAAAAGTCAATCGGTATATAAAAAGTATGAACCAGTAAAATAATATAAAACATTGAAAGTGCAAAAAACATTTAAAAAAAACCCTCTTTCATACTAAGAATATAACTGAAGGTGGTGAAAAGAAAATATGTTAAATATAGGGTAGCAGGTAGGAGAGAGAACTTTGGGCTAGATGCCAAAGATCTAATGTCCTGCTACAAATTGTATTGGAGATCATAGAAAATTCTCTTGACTTGGCTGTGACCCATTTCCTTAATTGTGAAATAGGATAGTTGAATTTAAACAATCTAAAGCATAAAGGAATCACACAGACCTGGGTTCAAATCTCAGTTTTAGTAGTAATAAAGTGAACTCGAAAAAATTCCAAGTTTATTAGACCCTTGGTATCTTGATCTGTTAAATTGAAATAAGATTAACTCCCTCAAAAGTTTATTACAGGAATTAGATAATATGCATGTAAAATACCTGGAGCATAATATACTTGAATTATATTAATTATCTGCCCAAGAGTCTATGTTTATGTTTACCACATCAAGATCAGTCTGAGCTAACAATTTTGTTTATATTAATTGTTATTGAGCACAAACTCTAAGTCAGTTTTGTCTTTATCTTTAATGTCAACAGCTATTCTGAATGTAGGTATTATTGTCTCAATTTCACATATAAGAAAACTGAGGACCAGAGGGATTAAGAATCTTTTCTAGGGTCATGCATCTAGTAAAGGCTAAGTCCTTTTACTGATGGGAACTTTTAATAATAACTATAAAAAAATATTTTAACCTAATGGCAAGAAAGTATACCAAAGGAATGTTTCAGAGTGCTGCAGCTCACTGAGCTCACTTAACAGTGCATGGAATGTACCAAGCAATGGCAAACCGTAGGCTGCCATGGAGTGAGTGCCGATAAAGCTGCCATAAGGAGCCACTGAAAGGAGCACAGAGCTGTAGCCAGCCTGGCTTCCTGCTTGTGCAGCACTCTTCCTATGAGAGCAATCATGAGGTCTACACAACAGGCTGGTCCCAGTTAAAATGTAACATGTTTGTCCACTGACCCAGCATTGTAGCAGAGGCTGCTAATTTTCCTCCAATAGACATGTATTCCTTCTTTCTTAGAAGATCCCCGGGTTTTTAATTGGGCACAGGGCACATAACCTTCTAAAATAATGATCACAGTTCCCAGTCTCCTTGGCAGCTAAGTATGCCTATTTGACTTAGTTCTGAACAATGCAATCCTTTTTCTTTTTCTTTTTACTGTATTTTTCTTTTGAACAATGCAATTCGAGCAGACTTGTTCTGTGTAGAAACTATTCCTAAATGCGAGGCAGGGATGAATAGCTTCTTCACTCCTTCCTTTCTCCATCCTTCCTCCTTCATACAGAATGAAACAGAGACATGATTGTTGAATAGTGAACTACTGTCTTGGGTAGAAGATGGGTTTTTTTTGCTGAGGTTGGTTGAACAATAAGATGGAGGGGTCCTGGCTCCCTGAGCATCATGTTGCTGTCATCCTTGATTCAACTGCTTATTTCTAGGTGTCATTTACATAATACAGAAACTTCTTTTCTTTCAAGATTTCTGTCACTCACAGGCAAATTTAATTCTGACACAGTATCAAGTCAATTTGTGGGTGGCTTCAATCAATTCTTATATCTTCAGGATGGGTACAGTCTTGCTTTTGCAAGACCTGCTTTCTTTGAAGTCCTGTCTGTCCTTGGATCCTGGACCTATGGAATGGGCTCTATAACCTGCTCTTCACCTTCTGTTGGATTTCCTATAATGCCTTCCAACGTTTCCTTTCAGCTTGTTTTAGGTATGGACTAAAATGTTGCACTACCAATAAACTTCTGGATGCAACCTCTCTTGTTCTTTACTAGATTTCTGATATGTTAATTACTAGAGGTTCTATCAGATCTTTGGGGCTAAACGGTGCTGTTGTGACTGAGTGAAGCAAGGAACACATACATATACACATGGATCTCACAGATACAAGAAAGAAGAAAGGTGAAATCACCTAAATTAGCTTATCACTGTCTCTCCCTTCTTTTCTGGTCCTTGGAATTCTCCTCTGGACATTAGTTTTCAGCAATGCATCTGTGAAGTATTTAGACTGACTATGAAGTTTTGGAAGGGTACACAATGCACATTAGACCATTCTCCCTTTTGACAGTAATTGGAATGTTCAAAGGTTCCCAAAACAATCCTCGGTTTAGATAATTCCTTGGAAGGATTTATGAAACTCACTGAAAGCTGTTATATTCAAAAGTTTGATTTATTACAGGGAAAGTATAGAGGTTAACATCAGCCAAGAAAAGAAGTCCACCAAGCAGAGTCCAGAAAAGGTACCAAACATGAAGCTTTTGTTGCTGAGAGAGCATTAGTCTTCTGGCATTGATGTGACAATATGCAGATTATTGCCAATCAGGGAGGTTCATTTGAACCTCAGTGCTCAGAGTGTTTATTCGGACTCAATCACACACTACCCACATGACTAACCTTTATTCTCCAGCCCTTCCGGAAGTGGAACTGATACCACTTGACCCAAAATACTCTTCACAAATCACATTTTTCAGCTGTCCAGTGACCAAAGCCCCAGGCAAACAAAGACATTTTAATTAGATATAAAATTTCAAGGGTCTAGAGATTAACTCCCAGGAACTGAAGGCAAAGGCTGGGCCTATCTTTAAGTAAAATTAAATTATACTCTACAGCATCCTTCATAACTCCCAGGATCCTGGATTTGACATTTACAACTTCATTATGTCTGAGCACCCCATTTGCCCGGTCTAAACATTTAGTGTGCGATATTTTGTGCTCTTTCAGCATCTGCATCATCATACCAGGCATGTATTATATCCAGACAACCTCCTAAGGCCTGGTCTCAGACTTCTATAAAGTACTAATACAGAAGTAATGCGATGATGAGCAGATCAACCTGACCCAGAATATAAATACTATGATTTGAGACGGAAGAAGACTGTTCTTGTTGATTCCTAAAGAAAATAGGATGGAACACGCTGTAAGAGAAGGAAAAATCTACCTCCCACAGCAGCCTTTTGATCTAATGCTTTTTCATGGAAAAACCATTTTAATCAGTAACATTGACTATGAAGAGATATATAAATATATACACTGACCCAAGCAATGGGAAATACACCACAGATGCAGATCTTAGTCCTCTGACAAGGGCAAGGTGACTGAGTGGGCCTGTTTCTTTCTCTTACTTCCTGAATTTATGATTTAATTGAAACTGGGACCATAAAATGTTTCACCACATACTATAAATAAACTCTTTGGCATGAAGGACTCAAATTAACTTCAAGTTGTACATTTTTATAAAGAATACATTACAGTTTAATGTGGGAGTGGAAGGATCTAAATCAATCCAAGCAGTGATGATTAATTAAAGTTAGTCTGCAACATTTCCCAGGGTCCACAGCTGAGTCATAAAATAAAATTTTATGAATTTGTTACCCTATATACTCCCCACTCAACTTAATACAGGTAAAGCCACTTAGATGATCTGTGTACAGAAAGCAGTATCAATATATAATGCTTATTTGTGATTATGTCTTTGTAGGACAGCTTTTTTTTTTTTCTTTCCTGCATGTTCTCCAGATGTTATGAGACAGTTTTCTGGCTTGAGGGCTCTTGAATAACAATGAATGGTTTTATTTATTTCCTTCTTAGAACACCAGAAGCATTTACCTTGCAGAATGGAGGAAAATAAGTTACATTCACAAATGTAGCAATATAATTCAGAGAAAGGATCAGATTCAAAGCCAGAGGTTTCTGTGTTCCACCTTTGCCATAACCTTATCTCCTGACTTAAAATTGAAATAGAACTACTGTCCACCTCACTAGGGATTATAAATATATTTGTAACTATGCCTTACAACTGATCACTTAATGTAAATCAAGAGATTTCTTACCTCAGGTTTGCTTAAAAAAAAAAAAAAAAGACCCTTTGAGTCAAGTTTAAAGAAAAAGGGAATACAATCTCACTGATACAAAAATTTCACCTCCCCTTTTTTTTTGGAGGTAGGGGCATTAGCTTTTTTTCCTCTACACTTTCTCTAATTTAAATAAGAGTCAGGCTGGGAACCACAAATGGGAACATATGTGATATGATAACATGGACATAAGGGCCACTTCCCCTCCGGCCATCTTCTTGCCTCTACAGCCAGTCATTCGGTTGTCAATATCAGATTATCAGCCCTTAGCATCAATTTCTCTATTAAATCTCTGTAAAATGCAGTCACTTCTGAGAAGGCATGATTTTTGCCTAGGAGGTCCAGTTCAGACCCCTTCACTCAGGGATTAAACCTGAAAACTGAGAAAATATAAAGCCATGAATTTTGCTCTTAACAATTTGGTGTGTTTCCTGAGCCAGTCAGCTACAATTCAGTCCCTAGAGGTTAAGTGACAACATCACCCTCTCCCTGTTTCCTAGCCAACAAGACCAACTTTGTGAAACAGACCATTTTTCCTGTTTATTACTGGAAAGTACTTTTTCCTTACTATATTCTCTCCCATGCTTTACCTTCTTTTCCTTTTTGAAAATCACCTCAGATATCACCTATTCCAGGGAACCTCGCCCTTTCCTCTTTTTCCCTCCCTTCCCTGATCCAAGGCTAGGTCAGAGATCGATGACTTGGGACTGAGAGCAAACTCTGCTTATCTGAAACAAGTTAAATTCTATCCCATCACCTATTAACAGGATATCTTGGAAGGCAGGTAACATGCCTTATTCATCTGGGCTTCTCCAAAGTAGACACAGAGCACAGCAAATATCTGTTGAATAAATAGATGAATGAATGGAGCAAGAATAAAGGATGGGATTTATTTACTACCTCCCAGTTCTCTCCATTCCTCTACGTCCTGTTTGTCCGGGACAGTCTTGATATACGATTACTGACCCAGCATATTCACATCTGCTTTCACTGCCCAGAAAGAACTGATTTGGATGTCAGATTATATAGTTATCCCATTTATTCCTTAAGAAAAAAAAGAAGTCACAGCCTTTTAATAAGCAAAAACATGTTATAAAACATTTTTCATCCCATCTGGAAGAACATGTCGACTAAACGTACAATATCAAAGATGTTACTGTTAGAAGCACTTATTACAAAAAGGAAAATAATATAAACATAAATGTTTACTTTTAGTGAATGGGTAAATTTATTTAATCTCAAAGTCAGAACTTGCTTTATATTGGCAGATTTTAACTTCAGAGGAAGGCCCAATACACACTTTCTTTCTTTTCTTTCTTTTTTTATGATAAACTTGAAATTAGGATATAATGTATATACTACACAGTGCACCCTTTAATATGCACTAATGTTTTTAGTATCTTCATGATGCCCTGTTTATTCCTTTTGGTAGCCCCTATATCTGGATCCTGAGGTTGGCCCACCTTAGACCCAAGTTCCCATTTGCAGCCTTGAAGCGCTGCTGAGAGGAGAAGAGCATCCCTCACCTCAGTACATTCTACCCCTCTCATTTCCCCTACTGACTTCAGTGGGACTCGTATATGTCTTGCCCCCAGATCTCATACCTCATTGGCGAAGCCACCTGGTTTGAAGTCCCAAGTTTCCTTTGCTGACAACCTGAATTTAGCTCCATAATCCCAAAGCAGAGTTACAGTCAGAGTCACAAAGGCTCTTTTATTTCTTAAGGGCCTTCCTTCCTCCAAGTAAAGAAAAGTGCTAGCCACATTTCTATGAAATAATTTCTTAACATTTTTCAAATTATCTTTTTTATTCTATAGTTATGATCACAGAATCATAATTTAGTGCCAAGCATTAGTTGTCAATGATATTTGTATACATACTGCCCTATTTAAAAGGAGTTGCAATTCCTCCTCCTTCAATCCCTCTATCAAAACCAGAAAACCAAGCCTGAAAGTATTTAGTCATTGCAATTGCAAATTCCATCTATTTTAAGTAGCTTAATTACAAATTCATGGCATATAACAAAAATGACAACTGATTCTAAGTTAGCAAGTACAAGTATAATTAATAAGAGACATTGATAAAGGTTTGTAGTGCTTTGAAAACAGAAGGTCAAGACATCAATTACACAGGTAACATAAACTTTTTTTTTCCATTTACAATTCAAATCCAAGTTGCCACATATTATGGCATGTGTAAAAGGTTCCAGCTTTCAAACCGATGCTTAGAGTTTAGGGGGTTGACGCATAAAACCAAGGACCGAAAACCAGGTGGGGAAAATGGGAGGTGGTGCACTGTGGGCCAGAAAGCATGGATTATGTCCAGGAAATTAGGATCAATTTCTACATATGTTCTGGCCCTTGTATTTCTTTCCAGCCTACTTTCCATCATATTTCTTCTCTTTCCTCACCAGCACCCTACATAAGAAGGTGCTGATATTTGCTGTGGCTGGTGTGGCTCAGTGGATAGAGTGCCGGCCTGTGAACCAAAAGGTCACTGGTTCAATTCCCAATCAGGGCACATGCCTGTGTTGTGGTCCACGTCCCCAGTTGGGGGCATGTGAGAGGCAACCAATCAATGTATCTCTCACACATCAATGTTCCTCTCCCTCCCTTCCCCTCTCTCTAAAAATAAATAAATAAAATCTAAAAAAAAAAAAAAAAGGAAGATGCTGTTATTCAATGATTCCAGTAGACGATATTGTTGTTTTCAATTATTAGTACCCATCTACTGCCCTTCTGTTAGGACATTATATAGATTCTGCCCTTTGATTTTGGGTTTGGCCATATTATATGCTTTGGCTGATGGAGTATGAGTGGATCAGCTATGTTCTGGCAGTATTCTTGCTTTTATCCTCTGCCATGAGAATGGCATCTCAGATTAAGACCTTTCCTTAGCCTGAGTTCTAGGATAAAAGGACAAGGGGGCAGACCCTCAGTCAGAGAGTAGCCATAGTGACTCTCAGCTGACAGGTAATGTAAGTGAAGAATAAAGGATCGTTTTTGTTAATCACTGAGATTTTAGGGAGGTTTGTTATCACAGCTGACTTATATGATGATAAAAATAATAGATAACATGTATGGGGTTTTACAATGTGCCAGACACTATTTTAACTATTTATACATGTTTCTGTGGGGGTGTGGAATTTCATTAACATTTAAATTCATAGATTGAGTACAGCAGGATGCCTTCATTATGTGAGTAAGCCTCATCTATTAGCTGAAGGCCTGAATACAACAAAAAACTGACCCTCCCCCAAGTAAGAGAGAATACTCCTGTCTGATGGTCTTTGAACTGAGACATTATCTCTGCCTGGTTTTATAGCAATTTCTGATCTTTGGATTCAAACTGGGACATTAGCTCTGCAGATTTTAGATTTAGTGGCCTCTGTAATCATGCAAGCCAATTCCTTATGATAATAAATTGAAAGGTAATAAAAAGATATTTATCTATCTCTATCTCTAGAGATATAGATTTACTTGTCTATATCTATCAGTCTATCTACCTAGATAGATATATCTTCTATTTGTTCTGCTTTGTTACAGAATTCTGACTAGTAGAGTTCAAATATCTGGAGACTTTTCTTGTCATTAGTTAAATAATTTGGTAGCAAATGAATATATCTACCAAAGAGTTAGTTTCATATGCCATTGGATGTATGTTTATATATGTATATTGTGTGCATATGTATGTGTATATACACACAAGCTTTATATATACAAAATACATATATTTATATTTAAATATTTTCTGAGATAATTATTATTATCCCCAATTCCTGCATGAGGAAACAAGGTTTAGGAAGGTTTACCTAAGAGCAGATAGCCAAGAAGTACGTAAATGAGATCAAAATAGGATCAAAACCCAAATTTGCATGACTCCAAAGGTCTAAGCTATTAATCACTACATCACACTACTAAATATAAGCTTCATTTCATGGTGGGCAAAACTTAAGTGTTCTTCTATCTACATAGCCTCTCCTTTAACCCACTTTTGCCTCAATTAGTTACATATTGGTCAATCTTATATTTGATGAGAACACCATCATTTTGCTCATTTATTATATAACTATTTTAATGGAGATGCTTCAGATACTCTAAAGGAGGTCTCACTGAATACTAAAATTTGGGGATGATTTTCCACAACCTTACAGAAACAGACACTGAGGCTTATGGAAATTAAATAGCATGTCCAAGTTCATACAACTAGCAAGTGACTAAGTGGGAAGTGAACCTAGGCCTCGTTCTTCTCTTCTCCTTACAATACCTCCCAGAAATAAGTACTGTAACACCCAATGTCCTCAAGTGCTCTCTCCTTCAACTACTCAAGTATTTCTGCTACATTTCTGAGATCAGAGGAGACAGGTGGCATGTATTGGGCATGACTATGGCTTCTAGAGTAGGCTTTCAGAGTAAAGGAGAGGACATGATATAGACTTCTCTAGAATTTTGTACAAAGTCCTGAGGTGCAACAATAGTGAATAATTAGGAGCTTAGACTCTAGAGCAGAGTTGCCTGGATTGGAGCCCTGGTCCTGTCCTTAACCAATTGTGTAATAACCTTGATCAATTTGCTTAACCTGTCTGTGCCTCAATCTCCTGAACTGTAAAATAGAATAATAACAATGTTTACCTAATAGGATTTTGTGAGGATAAAATATGTTAGAATATAATTTTTAAAAGGGAAACTGTGACTCGCACATATTAGGCTCTCTGTAAGTGTTAGCTATTGTTATCACTAATACTAATACTTCATGTTCTTCTTTGCAATTTATGAAACCACTTAGAGAGAAAGTACAAATGTGTTGCTAAATTCTGACACCATTCTCACTTGGTAGGTAAGTAATCAACATTAAAAAATAGCAACATTAAGCTCTAAAGATATTTTCACATAGTGGTGAAAGCTAATGCATCTCTTGTAAAGGAGAACGTACTATTATTGTGGAGATGCAGGTATGGGTAATGTTAAAATATAAATAAGCAAAAATATTAAAAAAAAACTAATGGTAAATAAAATCTTTACAGTCAAAATTGAGGCAAGTATGAAAGAACAGACTACAAATTGACATTTAATTAGAATTTATTGCACAAAATGTTCCTTTGTGTTCTGACACACACACACACACACACACATAACACACACAAATGAACTCTAGTGTAAAGAACACTGAACTAGGGGTCAGAAGAGTTGAGCTGTCATTCTGGATATATTATGTCACAGTTGAGCAATTTTGGGGGTTAATGTTCTTTATCCCTGAGAAAGCGAAACAAAAATAACAGGGACTCTGAATTGCTGTGGGCCTCACTCTTCCCCACCCCTGCTGTATGATAGTAGGCAAGATAACCAGTCTGAATACGGGTGCCAGACAAAGACAGCAACACCTATATGACACGAAATGTTTGCAAAGTGCCCAACAGAGAGTTCACTCAATAAATATTTGTTCCCTTAACTCCAGACCCCATTTTTCTCACCTGCAGGTCCTTTCCAGGTTTATATTTCTATTATATAGTGTAAGACCAACATGCTAGGCTGACTTTATTAAAGAAGTTACTAAAAAGATTTTTCTGGCAATTTCTATGACACAGTGCTTTCTTTTCTTTAAGAGCTGGGTTTTAAAGATAGATTTTGGTAATGTTCTCTGCATCCCAAATATATCCTCGAATAATCAAATAGAAAGGGACCAGCTACTCAGACACAATTTCTGTGAAGAGATTTGCTGTGATCAAAACGCCTCCTTTACTGAATGACCTTTCTGATAAGACTAAATTAAAATGGTATAAGTACTATTATAGGGATACTGAGCTCTGCAGTTGATTCCTTTAAGCTGCATTCATTGAATGTTTAGATGTCATCAAAATCAACAGTCCTGGAAGAAACACTGAAACAACTTCAAAAAAATTCCCTAATGGCTTCAAGTGCATCATTTCTGAGCCTTTTATCTGAGTCTATAAGTCAGGCTACCACCACCATTTACTAATAATTACCTTATTTCCCTGCTTCCATCTGTACAACTAATTGTCAACCATTTTTTACAATATTTTCAATTAATGTCTGTCACTTTCATGCCAAGAAGACAAAAACCACTTTGCAAGAAACAAATGATAGTCAACCATTTAAAAATATATAAACATCTACAATGTATAAGGCATTTTTCTGGGTTCTGATGACAGGGAAAAAAAAATAGACAAATTCCCTGACCTCACAGGTCAAGTGTGCATGAGGGGGGAGATAACAAATAAGTGAATTAATATATAATATATCTGATCTTAATACATGCAGTAAGGAAAAACACCACAGGGAGAAGAACAGGAAGTCTGGTAGCCAGAGAAGGGCTCACTAGGAAGATGATATGTGAGGTAGGATCTAAGTGAGGGGAGGGATGAGCATGTGGCTATTGGGTAGTGGGAGGGGACACTGCAGACCAGGGAAACAAGAGTGGTGAAGGTGCTGAGGTGGGATTGTGTTTGGTGTGTCTGAGAAAAGGCAAGGGAGCTGAAACAAGGGGGAAGGTGGCTGGGGGTGAGGATGGAAGGCTCCTAGGTGCCCAGATGCTGAGGAAGACTTCATCGGTCAGGGAGACTCTGTACGCTATGGCAGGGGAAAAGCAAACATTGGTTGCTTTCTTCAAATACCCAACTGCCCACATTCTGTTAGCATTCATTGGTTCCCAAAAGTTAATGCAGTCCCAGCACTTCTGATATTTTACTCATCATATGTACTTATTTACTAATGCACTGTTAGAATATTAAACTGATTTTGATGAATTATTATATCTATGCTATAAAGTGCTACAGATGTAGGGATACATAATAAAGCTTGCAAATATTTTGGCAAAGATTCACCAAACACTATTTTTTTCCTTGCTAAACACAAAGCTTGACTATATTTCCCAGCCTCTCTTGCAGTCAGTAAGGGATACCTGACAAAGTTTTGACCTAAAGGCATGTCAGAAGAAGCAATGTACCCCTTTTTAGGCCTAGCCCCCTAAACACCTCCCTGGAGATCCTCCATGATCTCTGTCTTTCCTTGTCTGCTGGAAAGATACACAGAATCAGTGGGTCACTCTCAGCCCCTGGGGATGGTTGGAGTCATTTAGAAGGACAGATCTGGATCTGGGGACCTTGGAAATCCATATGAAGCAGACTCTCCCTTCTCCACCCCTCTCCATCCACCACACAGATCTGGACTGTGAAGGGAGATTGAAACAAACCTAATTGTATTAAGCCATTGAGATCTGTGCAGCAGTCAGACTGCATTGATTACTAGAAGGAACTTACCTTTTAATGCAAAAGCATATTTACAATATTGGTGATAAGTGCCATAAGTATTCAACCCTCTGGCATTAGGAATGAAGGGCTTCTAATCCATATATTGCAAGGACTGGGCCACATTTCTAAAAATATTTGAAGCTTGTGTCAGGATTTAAAGAAAGGGTATCATAGACCTGACAAAGAAGGTGAAACAAGGACATTCTTGCAGACACCAGCATCTGCAAAGGCACAGGGGCAGAACAAGACCGGGCCTGTGGTAAGAACCAATATTCTGGACTGGAGATGAGGGTGCAGGGGGCTGACAGTGGGATGGGTAGGTAAGAAACAGATCTTAGAGGCATTGCACACCATCCAAAGGAGTTTAGCCTATCGTGAATGAGATGGAAAAAGAAAATAATCATCAAGCTCCACTCCAACGTCCTCATTTTCTCATTTACAGCCTTGCCTTCCCTGTGCTTCTTCATCATTCATATCTCCCAGTGACAGGAGATCCACGTTCTCAGTACCGTGCATAAGCTCTCAAAGGACAGGCTCTCTCCCTCATTCTCTCACTCTCTCATGGGGCACCCAAATTGAAGTAGGCATATGAAGTTTGATTATATTTAAACCAAGAAAACCTTTTTATGGTTTTAATGTGTAAGTAAACCAGAAGGAAAAAGAGTAACTTCAGTGTTATATTCTATGCTGTCTACGCCCAGGGCTGGGGGGGTCAAAGAGTAGCGTGCTTATGATGGGGTGCCAGTGTGTCCACCAGAAACCACAGAACCCTCAAGTTATTACCACTTTGCAACAGGCTCACTTACAACTTGCAATTCTGCTTCTATTAACTGTGGTAGCTTAATCATCCAAACATCAGTACAAACCACTGCTGATTAAACATGTGCTATGTGCTTTACATATGTTGTCACTAATTACAATACCAGCTTCAAGAACAATGCTGTTATTGCTAATTTACAGATGAGAAAGCTTCCAAGAGTTCAAAGTCTCACAAATACTGGTGGAGACAGGATTTGAACCCAGATCTGCCTGATATAAAGCCTCTTCTCTTTCCATCACATCACTTCCACCCTAACATTACGGGAGCATGATCAGTATTCTTCTAGTGAGTCTACGGACTCATAGTCCAAAGCATCATTTCTTTCAAGACTTGTATTTTACCTTAAAAATTCCTATGAATTTGGGATTATTCCTAAAGATAGACTTTTTTTTTTTTAATTTTAAAATCACTTTCATGTTTTAAAGTAATCACCATAAGAAAAAAATTACCAATTTACAACCATCTCTGCAGGTCTTTAATAACAGTTGCTTGCTATGATGATCCTAGTTTTCTGCTCCTGGCTAGAGGCCACACAGCTCCACAGTGCATGCCATGTTAGTTAAGAAGCCAAACGCTGCATCAGGTAGCCCCATCATCCTCTTTAAACACCTTGGGGATGTACCTGGAGCAATGCCATTCACAACCCTGCAGCAGCCATGTCTCTGAAGGCTTTACAAGTTTGTAACTGCCCTACAGCTAAAGAAGCAAGATGACAGGTTTGGGGAGATTAGCTGCACAGTCATCTGCTCTGGGGCCCTGCTGTCATATAAACACTGCTGAAAATCCTTGTCTCTCCCGAACAGAAGGACTTTTGTCTTGGCTACTGCTCATGTACACGAGTCCTCAGCAGAGAAAAGAAAGATAAAATAAAAAGTGATTTGTACAGAGAATTCTGAAATAATTACAAATTTTTCTGCAGGCATGATCTAGCAACTTTTACCACTTTTTCAAGGACTGGTGTAGGATTCACCCCTTTGGTTTAATCTTGGCTTCTGAAAATTTATCTGAGTCAATCATTAACCCTATGAACAGACTCAAAAGTGATAATAGGAACTGAGGGAAAGACAGTTGGTTTCAAAAAACTTGTGTAATTCAATGTTTTGTTTAATTTGTTTTTCCTCCTGTAACTATCTTTGTCCTCCCTTGATGGAAGATAGGCTTCAAAGGCAGAGACTTGGGTCCATATCAAGTTCTGTGACTTTGGACAGGCTTGTTCATCATCCAGAACCTCATCTGAATATCCATAATCCTTTCAGTAAATATTTATTATACACCAATTGTGTTCTAGACTTGATTCCAAGTGTTGATGATGTAATAGTGAACGGGTCAAGGTTTATACCTTAAGAAGCTCATTGCAGCATCACTAGCACAGTGTGGAAACCACTGCGGTAGGAGTGAATGAGGGGTGCTGTGTTAGCTCCAAAGGGACATCTGGTCAAGTTATACTTTTCAGAAGGACAGAGAAAGCTTCTGAAGAGAGTTCTGAGTCAGTCATAACTTAACTATGAGTTGGAAAGATCCAGAAGACATTTCTATGTGTTGAGAAGGGAGGATAGAGAGGAGCGAGAGAAAGAGAAAAAGGAAGTGGGGGTACTATCTGGTAGATTAAAAGACAAACGAGATAAACAAAAAGTCGACAAATCTGAGCTTAAGTATGCCTTGAGCTCAATATAAGTTTACGTCTCATAGTCACTCAATTCCATCCATCTGTTCAGTCATTGTGCCAGAAACTCATCTAAGTGTTGGAGTTATAACATGAAGATAATTAAGAGGAAATTGATCAACAGGACTCCCAGAAAAGCTTTTTTAAATGGAGATAAACACCCGAGACACCATTTTTGCCACCGCTTCTCATTCTTTCCTGCCATCTGATACGCAGATTTGACAGCGGAAGTCTCAGCAGCCCTCTTGGGCCATGCCATGATCTTAGAGCCAGAAAGCATATACTATGACAGTAGAGCAGGGAGAAAGTCTGACAGTTGCCTTCCTCTGCATTTCTTTCACATAAGAAAGAAATATTGTTTAATTACTATTATTTGGGGTTTACACTAAATGCAGTTAAAGTTAATCCAATTAATGTAGAGAGGCAGCATAGTTTGGATTAGGTAAGAGTATAGACTTGGGAGCCAGGCTTGGATTTGAACCCTGGCTATGCCAAATACAACCTGTGTTCCTTCCCATCAAAATAAGATCTATAGTACAGGGTAGATAGGGGATTATAGATATTATAAATAAGTGCCTAGCATATGGTAAGTGTGCAATAAATTGTGGTATTATTATCTGGATTAGGTGGAAAATTTTTAAAATATCTTAAACCTACAACTAAATATACCAAAATGTATAGCTCCGAGAAAAATATCCCTCTAAAGCAGTAAAAACTGTAATAGTTAGGAATAGGAAATCTTCTAAGGGAAGAACCAAAAGAAAATTTGAACTGAAATTACAAAAATTACTGAATTAGGTGCATTTCCTTAACCACCACAGCAGTCTGTAAATATTTTAAAAGATAAGTTATAGACACGTCCTCTTTCATTTTTCTACCCCTGTCAATTTATGTTCAAACTATACAACCCTTATTGCATTTACCATAACCAGAGTAGCAGTCAGCCTGGAAACAGCAAAAAATACAAATGTTGGTTTGCTCTGTTCTGAGGAATACAGGTAACAGCTTTCATTTACTTTCAGAGCTAATTGGCTTTGGCCTTCAGCCCAGACCCTGAATCATCAGCTGTTTGCCAATGGCCTGCCAGGTGCCAGAGGTGGAGGATAATGGCTTCAAGACACTCATGCTCCAGGGTTAATTCTCAGGCAACCTTTTTGAGAACTGAAAGTTACAAGCAGAATTGTGCACAATAGTGACAGTTACAGTGACAAGTGCCCCTCTAAATATTTCCATCTTTCTGAATTCTTTTTCATGGAGACTAAACTATTTGTTCATGGTGATACTGTATTCCACAGCAAACTCTAGTGGGGAAAAATGTGTCACCCAGGTCACTTTCTGATTGGTAACAGCTCCTCACACAGTCCACTTGGTTAAAAAGCTTAAATTACATAAGGCTTTAGGAGAAGATTTTTTGCCCCCAGGATAACTTCTCATGATTGTCATACCACCTGG
Source organism: Furipterus horrens (assembly GCF_987537825.1). NCBI lineage: Eukaryota > Metazoa > Chordata > Mammalia > Chiroptera > Furipteridae > Furipterus > Furipterus horrens. Next base: position 61,069,761 of record NW_028327172.1, on the reverse strand, counting down.
ATGAACAGAGGATAATCCATTCAATAAATATTTATAGATCCTTACTTAGTAACAGGTACTTATCCTGCCTATCTCTCCTGCTAACTACAAACTCATACATTTCTTCAACCTTCTTTTCAAATTGTATTTTATTATTAAACTATAGGTCCAAATATCTCTGGGCAATATTTTATGCAAGACACAAATGGGCTTCAAGTATGATTACTCCTATTGATCACTGCGACATGCTCTATCATTTTGGATAGAATGAAAAGGATCCTTTAAGAATAACAAAAATTTTTTTGCAACTCCTCATTGACCTTTTCAGTCTCTGCCTGTAAGGACATAAACTAGCCATGAGTTAAGCTACATGACTACAATATGTGATTATGTGTCCATAAATATGTATATACTACTTGTGTTCATGTGTGTGCACACACATATGTGCCTTCACTTTCCTTACACAGGCTTATTTCTAATCTCTAAAGTCTATTATCTCAAATTCCACCTCATCTATTTTCTGAGCCACGCCTGAATAAGGCCGTCCATACATTAGTATATTTTCCACACCAGCTAATCAAAATAAGCTGTACCATCACCAATTTTGTACTCTGGAAAACCTCTGGATTTATGGATGCTCCCTAAGAGGGAACCACCTTCCTTTGACCTCCTACTGCATAAACCTAGTATGTAACATCTGGCCTTTTGCCTCTCTTTCCTCATGTGCTTAAAGTTACAACTGCAGATCAGAAATAAGCCTGATCTGCTAAGTAGAGACTCTTTAATACAGTCCAACCCTGCACCCTTCTGTCCATTGTCTTGATTTGTTGTCCATGTTTCCCATACCTACCTAGGTTCCTGTTCTTAACAGATGAATGAATAAACTTAATACTTACATTTTAATATTAGTGCCATTTGGAATCCTTGGCCAAGCACAACTTCCTAGATTAGACCTCCTTAGGTTACAATGTCAAATTCATTGTGCCTTTCTGGACACTGCCAGTTGAGAGGCCACCCTTCTTCCTTGAGAATTCACCCTACAGCCAGCTGAGTCCCTGCCACCACCATCTCCCTCCTCTCTTTGCTAGTCAGCAGGAGGAAGCTACAGCATGGTCGTCCATTAAGCCTCCCTGAGTGAAAACACACATATATGACACTGTATTTATGTTCGCACAGCTGAGGAACTGTAAATGTATAGTAAATCCATAGACACATCAGTGCATATACACAGATTCTCAGAAGACTTAAGTATTATGGCAACTGCTTTAAAAATACTATTACTTTAATCAAACTAGTCATAGAAATAAGTCTTTGGGGTAAAAACCTAAAAGAAATTAAAAATAAAAAAAGAAGATATAAATACAACAATGGCCCTAAGAGGCAGGGTTTGTCTCATAGGGAGGCAACATTATCTTTAGGGAATAATAGCAAAGGTTCCCCAAGCCAGAAACATTTCCCAAGAGCACTAAGACACCTTCAATGAAGACGAGGCCTGCCATTCCACAATGAAGTTCAAATTCAAAACCCAAGAGCCCCAAGGAAGCCTACACTGCTCATTACAGCCAATAAATCCTGGTGGCTCCTGGGCTGTATGTGTTTTTTGACTCTAGTTAAACAAACAAACAAACAAACAAACCACATGTATTTTCTGGTTCCCATAGTACCAACTGATGACACAATTTATTGTTATTTATAGAAATTGCCTAATCCCTAATTGACACTCACTAGATCACTGACATTTAAAGTAACAATATTTTCCACTTCCTCAACAGCTGAACAGTCCTACCTCATTGTCTCACTTCTAACTTCTTTTGCAGGAGGAAGACCAGTACTGAGTCCTGGATAATGGCCAAAGGTCCTGGTTCCCAGACTGAATGAAGTTAATTGCCAAAGGCCTTGTGCACAAAACACATGGCCTTTTCCTACCCCTCCTTACACCCCAATCACTGAAAGGTGTGCCTCCTCTAAAGATTCCATGTCCCTTGAGGAGCCTGTTCCACTCTGTAGTTACTGTGGTAGAAAGATAGCAGGTCTATTGGAATCTCACCTAAGAGCTACATCCTCCAATTTAGCCTCCATCAGTGACAAAGACAATATTATAGTTCTCTTCCTGATGACCTGTTTCTCAACTTATCCAGAACCCAGAGTTGAAAGCTGAGAGCTGTTTATTGAACCCAATAAAAGTTATGAGCCTTCCCAAAGATAATGTTTTTTCATACAATAAAATCAACACATTAATTTTGTATTTGATCTTTCAATAGTATTTATTTGTTTATTATTTTTTAAGTTTGATGATGGGTTGGTTCTTTGAGTCTAGGATATGAAGGGCCACCCTGGAACGTGAGAAGTAATTCCTATAGAAAGGCTGAAAACCTAAAGAAAACCATTAATTTCATAACTAGCCAGCTCTTCCTCCTCCCCTTTACTTTGGCTTTTAAGGGAATCTCTGTTTCCAGGGATTCTAAAAATAAAAATTCTTTAAAAATGCCCGTAAAGGTAAAAAACAAAAACAAAAAACTGAAGTTCAGAAAGATTAGATGACTTTCCAAAGACCACATAGCAGAACTGCAACTAGGACCCAAGACCCTATATCACACTCTAAGATCCTATCATCACATCTACCAATAAAGGAAAAGTACAAACAATATCAATTACATTGATCGGGTACCAGACATGCATCTAACTGCTTTGATATACTAATTCATAAAACATTTTGTGTGACCAATGATGCACCTGATTCTGTAGTATGTGCTACAAATACATGTGAATAATAGAGCCTTTGTCCTTATAGCCTTGTTGGGGTGACAGACATACACACGGTTTACAGTAGTCCCTCTCTATATCACAGTTCACTTATCGTGACCTCACTGTATTGCAGGATTTTAAAAAATATTATATTTAATTATTTATCATGGATTTTTCGCTATATTAAGGGATTTTGCAGTACTGTATATGTATGTTGTTAAAGTTATGTAGATTTAAGAGTGTACAATAGATATAAGGTTCCTACTTTCTGGGGGTGGGGGGTTCTAGAATGTAATACCCGTGATAAGTGAGGGACTACTGTATTTATTAGCAAATCATTATTTAATCATACTGTAATATATGGTCAAAGAAACATAAACTATTATGACAGAATATAAGGCTTGAGACTTGGAGGGCAAGAATAAATTAGGATGTGGGAAGAGCAGGGAAGGACATTCCAGGGAGCTAGAACAACATGCGGGAAAAGCCTGCAGCAGAAAGGGGCTTTGTAAAAGCACAGGTGGAGTGTGGTGACAGTAGATAAAGATGGAGAGGTGGAATGGAAGACGTCACGAAGGACTGTGAGGTCATAAAAAGAATCTGGGCTCTTAAGGCAACAAAAACTATAATCCATTACAGGGTTTTAAGCAGGGAAGTGGCATGATCAAGTGTGTATCTGGAAAAATATGCTAATAATTTGATAGTGATAGGAAGAAAAATTTAGGTGAATGGCTAAATTTTAGGAGATGTGAATCAATGATTTTGGTGAAGATATTCATTAAAGTAGGTTGTATAAATTAGTGGAAATGAGTCTGTTGTAATTCAATTCTTTTTTTTTTTTTTATTGAATTCTATCAGTCAGAGCACTGCCAAAATGAGTGCACTTCAGGGCATTCTAGTAGTTTAACTTATACCTGTTTATGAGAGAAATGTAAAACTTCATAGTCTTGAACTCTCTTTCTAATTATAATGATTTTGAGAGCCATTAATTAAATTGATGAGCTCCTTTTAAGCCCATGAAGGCCTTGTTATAAGAAAGAGCAATGAAAAGGAAGTGATATTTCTTTAGTGACCAAACTACAATAAAAATCTTTCAGTACCCAGAAGTTAGAACTACTTACAAGCCATTCCTTATAATAACATGCTTGAATATAATCACTATAATCTGACTCTGGTCTTTCAAATTTCTACAAAACATCATTTCTGTCCTTGTATTAAAAAGTCTGCTAACTCAGAGTGCCCATATAAATTGCATAAGAACAATATTAAGTTAATATTCATACAAAGCAAAATGCTTCACAGAATGAAGAAGGAATTCCAACTCTGCCGAATGCCATTAAGCTCAAGGCAATTAATGAGTTGCAAAAGCTCACTTGTAACAAATTGTCTCCCTGAGGATTCATTAAAAGTCTCCCTAGAAAAGCAGGCTCTCATCCAACCACTTCTCCATCCACGTCCAGATGGTGAGAGTCATCCCAGGCCTGCATCACCATTTTTCCATTCCTTTCTCTCAGACTCTGGACAATGCCATCTGTTCCCAAGGGCTTATGAATCATATGTAAACTAATCACACACACACACACACACACACACACACACACACTCACATCTTTCTATTTGGCTCTGACTTTTCTCTTCGGTTGCCTCAGTCCCCACCTGCTTTCAGTCTAATATACCCATGACTACACTGGCATGGAGCAAAGGTAAGCATTCCCTCCAGCCTTTAATGAAGCAGAATGTGGAAGTGATTACAAAATGTGGGATTTGGAGTCAAACAGATCTGAATTTGAATTCCAATCCTGCTACTCACTGGTGGTGTAACCTTTAACAAATTCTTCACTTCTAGGAGCTTTATTTATATTCTACATGTAGACATGGATAGAAGAATAATCTCCAATGACTAGTATCAGGCTTAACTGAGATCATACACTTAAGATGATGTCTGGTACATACTAATCCTTTAAAAATTTGTAACTTCTATCATCATCATAATTATCACTCAGCAGCTAGCCAGCTTTTCTTCATACATACACATTTATACCCTGATTTAATACAGTGTGTTTATGGGGGTGGGGAGGTTAATGAAGTAGGAAGGTTTTTGGACTAGAACAGAAATGAACTCTAGTTCCCTCTCCTGTCCTGCTAGCTATGTGCCTTAGGTAAGTTATTTACATTTCTAAATCTCATATTTTTATTTGTACTATGCAAGTAACAATATCTATTGTATAAGTTTTGAAAGTTAAACAAGGTTATGTATGGCTATTCTTTAAAGTATGTACCTACATGTGAGAAAGTTCCTTTCTGAACCACTTGTTCAGTATTAAGAATGTACATTTTCACAGAAATGATGTTGCAAATAGCCATTAAGTTTACAAGTTAGCCCACAGCAGTATATTCACTTCAAGTATAGCTTAAACACCATGCATTCACAATGAAAAAAAAAAAAAAAAAAATCTCAAAGTCCCAGCATTGGCTTTGATAAGAATAATTAAATAAAGTAGAATAAAAAGCACTGTAGAGTTGAATAAGGAATCATATTTTGTCTCCAAATGCTGATGCTGGAGGGAAGAAAATGTTATGAGAGTTGTCTGCAGAGTCCAATGAAGATGTGAAAAATCTAATATTATACGGGGATTTTCAGATTGTGAGATTAATGACTGATTCCAGCTGATTTTTCCCAAATAAGTTTGAATTGTTTTAGTTCTCTTTCTCAATGTTTCGGGTTCAAAACAGAACAGAGAAATAGACAGATTTTCCTGAGGTAACAGCCAGGAATGAAAGATATCAGGAAAAAAAGAAGAGGGCAAGAAAGCATACAGATGCTTATGTGAAGAAGGCCTACCTCAGGTAGAGCTCCTAGAATTGTGATAAGTGATAGAGGATTTGCAAATGAAAGAGAATTAAAAAAGAAGTTACTTATAATAGTTAACATCTATTGAGAGTTTGCTACATGCCACGGCCTGTTCTAAATATATCACATGTATTGAAGTTATTTAATCTTCACACTTAGCCACAGAGGCTGTGTGACTGTGGACTTTATTTTGTAGATGAGGAAGCTGAGACACAGTTCTAAAAACAGTACACCATAAAACCAGGATCCAAACCTAGACAGTCTGGAACCAGAGCCCATGCTCTTATCACAAGATAGAAATATTGTATTGGGGTTATTTATCCATGTAACATATCTGATATTAGAGATATATACAAGTAACTATTACCATCATCACACCTGCCTTCATGGCACTCACAGCTGAGCTGGCTTACTGAGCCAACAAGTGGCCCTGTGCGTGGACAAAAATTGGTTGCCCAACAACGCTGGATGAAGGCCTACCAGCTTTCCAAATAAACAATGTTAGAGCCACTTTCAACTCTTCACTTCCTTTCTCTTCATGTTATTAACATCTCTTGCTGTGTTCCCTGCTCTCTCTGTTCTAACATACGGTCATGGCCTCTATTCAAGCTTTAGTTAACTTCCTTCCACCTCCTCACCAGACTTCCTCCAGGCAGAACACCACAGTCATCTTCGAAGACATTTCTACCAATTCCATCTGTCCTCTTGACCCTGTAACAACTCTGCTTTTTGTAGAAAAACTCTAGACCACAAAGGAACTATGTCAATTTGCCTAATGCACTAAGTATTAGTACAAAAATAATGATAATTTCTTTTAAGGCCAATCATTGTCCTTTGGATTGACCAATACCCTGCCTCCTTCATTCCTTATAATTACAAAGTGAATCTTCCTGTTCCTAAAGTTCTGGTCCTCTCAGAAGGACCACTCTTTTATTATTCAAACTGATCTTGAGATCCAAAAAATCATTTCAGTTGGAGAGTACAGAGGTTGGCATTTCTTCAGTTAAAATCCTCCCTAAATAATTTATCTAATCTGATGTGGTAAAATAAACATTGGTTTTGAAGCCAGAAATATTTAGATTCAAATATCTGCTCTTTTACTTCCCTGCTGTATGACTTTGGACAAAGTTAACCACTCCATAATGTAGGAACTAACACCACAGCTTGTACGGCTGGTGTCAAGAGGTAAAGGAAATGAAGGCTAACAACATGATTGTGTGTAATGTTCTCTTTCCAGGCCAATTGTCCTGGTGGCTATAAACATGATCTCTAGTCTGAAAATTTCTAAATGACAGAACTCAAGTTGAGTACACAGAGAAAAGGAGATGCTGGTCATTCTGTCTTGTGTAAATGTTTTCAGTCAGTGCCTTGGATCATTATAACTATATATCACATATTAATTTATTCAACAGACATTTATCAAGTATCTACTATGTGCCAAGCTCTAGTCAGAACATTGGGATGCAGTAGCCAATAAAATCCATAAATTTCTATGAGAACCACACTGCACCTCAGATTATATGACTTTATTGGAATGAGTTCATTTTTATTTAATTTATTTACATAGTTGCCAGAATCTCAATTTTCTTGAAATATAAAAGTCATTTTGAAAAATATAGTCAATATTATGCTGGAAAACAGTGACTGACAATCCTGAGGATCACTTCAAATGACTCAGAATCACAATCTTTTCTTCCCCTGATATGAGGGAACAGGGGTTATCAGATAATATGTGCCTGTCTCTGTGCTAGGTGATTTACTATATTCATTTTCATTCCTTAGAAACTCCATGAAGTAGAAAATGTATAAATGGACAACCAGAAATTTGGAAAGGTTTGTTTGGAGAAGAGGCCACAAAGCTACTATGCCAGATCTCTCTACCTGCTTGCACACTGCTGATTTGTGATTTCAAAGCATAGACTCCACAATGGTACACTTGAGGGAGCAGGGGTACTGGTTGGAGTGTTTGAATATACAGTTTCATGCTCACAATGAGTGGTTTCAAGGTCTCTTGGTGGCAGAATATAGCTTCAAAACATGGAAAAGTAGAGATGCCGTTTCGCTCAACTATCACCTTTCAATGCTTTCAATTAATGCCTTGGATCCCTGCAGGTGGGTCTCTGCAGATGAGACAAAGACTCTGCAGTCAGTAATCACTGCCCTTGGCCGCCCTGACTCCTGGCTGGTCTAGGCAGTTACAGGCATGCCTCTGCTGGAATTCAGACTCGGTGATTCTTGCTGCTCACTTGCAGGAAAAAGCAGAGACCTGTGTGGGAAAATATTACCTTATAGAAAAGCCCTCTTCTTTCACCTGCTGACCTTTAGGCCTAACCTTGTTGCTAAGTCTTTATGACTATTATTGCTATAAAATGACCCTTCTAAGAGCCAATTTCCATGACAGGGGGAGGTGCTGGAGAAACAGACTTTATTATCAGAGAGAAGCTAGGTATTGAAGATCATTGGAGACGAAGCTCAGCAAATGAACTCAAGCTAAAAACAGAATTAGGGGGCAAGCCCACCAGAAAGATAGTGTAGTCTTCTATCACCCTGTTACAATACAGAAATTTGAAGATGCCAGAAATTCTCTATATGTCATGGTGTACTGAGGGGACATCATAAAATCCATAGTCCAGAGACAGCTCAATTTATGATAAGAACTATCTATGTAGAGTGAGCTCAGTGACTCAACTGTGTTCAAAATGGGACAGTGTAAAAAATGAGGGAACTAATAAAACTGTTTAACCCTCACTACAAGCTAACATTTATGGACTTCTTATGTGTCAGGCAGACATTATTCCATGTAAAGCATGGAATGAATTCATTTCATGCTCACTGCCATCCTATGTGGTAGGATTATCATTATTCCCCTTATATTACTGACATGAAACAGACACAGAGAAGTTGAGGAATAGGCCCCAAACCACCCAGCCGGTAGACAGAGAAGCTGAGGTTCAAAGCCAGTAGTTTGACTCCAAGGCAGGGCCAGCCTGGCCAGGCTGCGATTCTGTTGTGAGCTCTGTGACAGTCGCCTGTGCAGGGAAGGCTGGTTCCTCCATGATGCTGAGATACTCTCCTCCTTCCCACCGGCAGACAGGAAAAGGTCATTGCCGTGCTGCTTTCAAGATAGTTTGATGCCGGGAAGAATGGACCAAAGCGTAAATCAATAGACTGGTGTTTAAGTCCCAGCGTAGTCACTCGCTGGCTGTGTGTCACTGAGCACATTACTCTATTTGACAGCTATAAGAATGATAAGGATAACGGTACCTGGTCTGCTGACTTCAGAGAGCTGTCATGTGGGCCAAATAAAGGTATGATGGAAAATTTAAACACTGTCACATGAAATGCAAACATAAGAAATGTGTTGATTCTTTTTTAACAGGGGCTCTGTAAGGTGGCTGTTAATGGAAGGGTCCTGGAAAGGTCTGGGGGTGGGAGGATGGAGCTCAGTGCTGCCCTAGGGCTTACTTCTTGTGGTCAGTATTAGCTTCTACTTAGATGTGGTTGCTGACTAGACCATGGAGGAGAGGGGCGACAACTCTGGGAGAAGGCCTGTGAAAGCTCTGCCATTGGACGACTATGCTAACCTCCCTTTCCCACAAACCCTTTAATCTGCATGGCTGGGGCCCTGGGGCCAGGACTTGCAGCTTCAGCTCCACCTCAGTCTTGGGACCAACTTGACGATGTTAATCAGAGGACCGTAGGGAGTGCTTTCTCCAGACTCAGGGAGGCAGCAGTCAAACCGCCAGGTGCCTGTTGCTCTGACCTCAGGTCTTCCTTCCAATAGGTCAGAGTTGCAGAGAGGTAGACAGGTATAGACTTTAGAAACTTATGAACGTAAACTCTAAGACCAGATCTGCCACTAAATAAACAGGGCCAACTTTCTGAATCTCCGTTTTCTAAATGCAGATAAAAAATGGTTGCTGCGGATCAGATCAGTTTCGGGGACTCACAGCGGGTTCTCTGAAGAATGAGTGAAAGTTATCCAATGGGAAGGGAGAGAAGAGAATTTCTGAAAGCAGAAACTGCTTTGTGAGCAAAGGAAGCAGAGAGGAGTCCACATGGGGTGCTGAATGAGCAGAAAAAAGTATAGAAAGAAATATGTAAAGGAATCCAATTTAAAACACACTTCAGTGCTGTGACCTACTAGGAGAATTCAAGTGAATTTTAGGTTCTTGGTTTTCTTAGGACTACCCCATTCTCCCATCCCCTGGCTGGTTTGGCTCAGTGGATTGAGCGTCGGCCTGCGAGCTAAGTGTCGCTGGTTCGATCTTCCAGTCAGGGCACATCAGAGAAGGAAAACTCTGACTCCAAAAAACCTCCGCTGCCTTGCGGCATACCTCTTCAGGGGAAAGGCTAAGGGAGTAAACCCCGACAGAAAATCCGGAGCCGGAGTCCCTAAGGCGGTTAGACGTTGTAGTCAACACCGGCAACTCCTGCGGCGCACCTGAAGCCAAGCTGTATTGACTCCGTCTTTCCCTTGGACCCTTCAGCTGCGAAGAGAGGGGGGGCCTGCTGCATGGGCAACAGCAGACCCTCCATATCACCCTGCCCAGGCTCTGTAGCTTCAGCTTCACTGGAGAGGACACTCCAGCGTCATCACAAGATGTCGATTCAACACGGGAGGAGACAGATACCGTGTCACTCCCGAGTCAGACTGCACAGCCATTCTCGGCGGTGCAGATAGACTCTTAAGAAGCTACACCATCGTCTCTCGAGACGGACGGCTGCCGACGACGACCCCATTCTCCCAGACTTACTCTTCTATGACTATGATACTTCTGCAGATATTCAGAGGCCCCTGTCACATTAAGCCAATGCTGCCTGCATGTCCCTGCAAGTTCCTTGCTGCTTTAGATAAAAGCACAGGTAGAAAGAAAAGTTTAGGAATCATGAGCCAAACATGTGACTTCATTAAAGAATTAAAAAGCCAAGCGTTGTACATTTTGAAAAGAAACAACTGTCCTTGCTGGATGAGCCGCCAAGGACCAGGGATTAACTAAGAGCTTCCTGCAGAGTTTATCACCCTGCAAACCATCCAACCACTGGAGGGTTTGAGGACTCGCAAATGAGCATGTGCAGCTGGAAGGAAATGAGCTGAAGTCACAGCACCAGGCCATTATCTGCAGGTGCACTGAGAGCGTCAATTAAGCCAATGAGACAGGGTTGTGAGAAGGGAGGAAGGGTTTTGAGGAACAATTTCATTGTGAAATCAAGCTCCACATGTCTTATTGCTGAACCCCAGAAGAAAAGGAGAGGGCCCTTGATATGAACAAGCTCCTGACTGTTTTTTTCCCAGGGCAAAATATCACGGCTACAAATATTGACTTATTTTTAGAGGCAGGTTTCAGTAAACGTGTATACAAAATCAGTAAAAAAGCATCTCAAATTTACAAATTTCAAATAGAAAGCATCCGATTTAGCCTGGATGAATACGATGTTGCAGTTCCCTAAGCAATTTGTTTCATGTTGAGATGGCCTCATGAATAAAAAATGTTCTGGTTTCACTGCAGCTCAGATGTTTAATGAGCCACCAGACATAGGATAGGTGCAATGTGTTTTTATATTCTACTTTGGCTACGATACCAAGAACTGAAAAGAAGTACTGGGAGATGTGGAGTGGGAGATAACTCCCAGGTAGCACTTAACGTACTTACTCTTTTTGGTCTTGACTTGAGTGTTAATTTTATTCTTGGTCTCAGCCTGGGTGTTCATCCACAACCAGTTTGCTCTTCTCACACCATTGTCTCTGGTGCCAGTGTCCTGGCTTCCTTTATACTACTTTCCTTTTCTTATTCACTGTCCAAAACTCTAGTTTTTAAACTTCTCCACTCCACTCACCAATACAATGGGTGTCCAGGGCTTCACACTGCGTGTCCGAGAACATGTTTGTGGACAGGCTGCCCACGTCACAAGCACACAGCACCAGCTCTGCACAGCCACTTCTCAAGGGCTTGGTTTGTAGGAGGTATCGAGAAGCTAACCTGGATGTCTGAGTCAGACCTGGTTTCATATGCCTGACTCTGTTATTTTCAAGTCATGTGACCTTTGGCAAGCTCCATAATCCCTCTGAGACTAGCTTGTCTTCTGTCATATGGAGGCAATAATTCCCACTTTACAGGATTGTAGTAAGACTCCATAATACCACTAAATAAATTATCATGTACAAGGCCTGGCATACAACCATTTTTGTTAAATATAAGTTATTGCTGCAACCTAATAAGTTCTTATTTAATTTTCTTCCTTCCTAATCAATGAAGAGAATTTCATTGAGGATGATGTTTCTGAAAATTGTTAAGATTTTTTAAAAAAAATTTATATCAGATTCTTTTGTGGCTAAGGCGATTATGACTGCTTACATTAGTTTGGTATTTTATTTCATTATGATTCTGACCTAGACATTTCCTTTGAGGAAATTAAAAACATCCACAGTCATCCCATTTGAGATATCTGGAAACTGAGACCCTGGAATGTGACTTGTTCAAGGTCACACAGCTGATTTGTGTTAGAGCCAGGGCTGGATGTCTGTGCTCCTGAATCATTATCCATCATATCTCAGTTTTGAGAACTCAAATATTTTATTGCTAGAAAGCAACAGCTGGCCGTTTCATATTTATGTCATCAGTATCTAGCCAAGTTCCTGGGACATAAGAGATGCTCAACAAATCTTTAATTAATAAAATCCTATCCTTTCTGGAAGCATTAATAATGAACTATGGTGAACCCTACATACAGAACCTAAGGATGATCCCTAGATTATTAGGCCAAAAAATTCTATTGCCACCCAAGTAACTTTGCAGAAAGAAGGCAAGTTGAACCAATCACAGCCCTTCTCCCAGATCCAACAGGTAATTCATTTCCTCTGTGCTTCCTATACACATATCACCCTTTTCCCCCCAAAGCTCTCTTCTGCTATTAGTGAGCTAGTTTTATCTTCCAGAGGCATTAAAAGATTCTAAATATATGAAAGTCACATTGAAAGAGAACATCGGAAACATGGCAAGATTTCCGAAAGGGAAAACGCATTTCGAAGTCATCTTTCATTCTATATTTTCCATGTTCTTTGGGCCAGCGGCACTTCCAATGCCTCAGGGAGCATTTTCACTCAGTTACAAGATCTAAAGCACTGCACACAGATCTTCCTTTAAGAGCAGTGCCTAAGGGACCTGTCAGTCATTTTTGTGAACAGGAAGTTTGGCTCGAGCCAGAAGCCTACGCGCAAGCATTCAGTCAGCCTGGCTCCAGCTCTCCCTGCTTGCCTAAGGTGGAACATAAAATGCTGCCTGCAAGTGCCTTTCTCCAGAAGAGGCTGTCCAGTCCATGTTTCCTGAGGTAATCACCTTCATTCAAAAACACAGCATGATTCTTTTTGAATCGTTTTTGCATACTTACTTCCCTTGTTAGCATCAGTTTGTAGCATGCAGGAAGCAAACTTGCTGCATGCTTTCTGACTGCAGATTTCAAATAAATCATACAGAGCCTAAATACCTGGCATTGTTTCTGTTTCCCATATCCTAGGACTGTATAAAGTAGTCAGTCCAAAAATACTACTCAATGACATTTCATGGCTCTTTCCAATCCTTTAAGTTATATGGTGTTAAACCAGCTAAACATTAAGTTAGTGTGAAATTGACCCATATTTTATCTCACCTCATAAACAAACTCTGGATCTAATTTTTTTAAAAATGGCTCTGAGTTGTTTGTTTGTTTGTTTGTTTTCTATGCTAGACAATCTTAAACATGAGAGCCAGAATAACCTTAATCCATAAGAATTCTATGAGTTGATAGTGGATCCCTACCACCCATCATAAAAACCACACTCCTTACTTTTTTGCATCCAAGGAAGGGATCGGGAGACAGGAGGAAGAAGCAAACCAAGGCCTGTGTCCCTGTGTCTGTGCCTCCTATGAAATCTCCAGCAGAGTAGCATCTCCTCGCTGGCTCCAGCTCAGCAGAACAGACCTGCGGTGGTTCCGGACCCCTGAGAGTGACCCCAGCCCCTGGGCCCTTCCCTCGGGGCTACCATTTTAGTGTCTTCCTACTGTGGTTAATCTTCAGGTTGTCATGCCATCACCTGTTTGTCTCTCAGCTTTTCCATTCATTTTAATATATTCCTTGTATTTCAAATACTTAGAATGGGTTCCTGTTTTCCTGACTGGACCCTGATGCACATCCTATTTCATTTTTCTTTGCCTTCTACAGAACATTGCAAAAATGGAAATGAGAGCCAGACATACCTGGTCCAAATATAACTGCTTCTGCTGGAATAAGTAACCTAGCCTGAGACAGTCTTCAGTTTCCTGTCAGTTAACTATAATGATATAACTCAGCTTACAGGATTGTCGTGGGAATTAAGTGAGAATATGAATGAGTATGTATAAGTCCCTAGTGCACAGTGTCCAACAAATGATAGCTTTTATGTCTCCAAACTCAGGTCTTTCTATTATTGATAGAATACTTAAACTTCAGTCACTCAACTTTCAATATAGTTTCCTGTGCAATTTTTAAAAAATTTCTATGTGAGTACCTCAACTGCTATCATTTACTGTTTTAAAATCCCTTCCCTCTTTTCTCCACTTCATGCTCTGAACTTCTTCAAACCCACTTGACTTTTTAAATGAACTCTATTAAATCCTCGTGATTCATTCATGCTATAGCCTCCAGGTTTTCAAAATGTACCAGAGGGTCATTCTGCCCTCCTGCAACATTTTTTAACAACTAATACCATTTTGTTTTCTATGTATCAGGTGTCATTTGGAGTAAATATCTTGAGATTCAGACTATGTATAGTTACTACTAATCCTCTCATAACTCATACATATACACATTAGACGCCATAAAAAGAAAAGAAAATAGTTCAAAGAAAGAAAGGAAAGAGTGATGTTAGTTATTGAATGAGGTACATGTATAATCAGGAGAACAGCGTTTGCTACAGGTGTGCTCCATGCACTGAAAAGTGAGTATGGAGGGATTTCAGGTGTTAACAAGCACTGCACCAGGTGGACACCAAGCATTGCACATGAGCACTGCTGCTCTCAGAGGTGGTAACTGCCTAGTGCTAAGTGCAATTTCCTGCCATGCTAAGGATGTATCTGGCGTGTGTGGGATAGCAGAGTGGTAACAGAGAAGACTAAAGTATGGTCCCCAGGCCTCAGATGACTTTGCTAAATAGAGACATCCATTAGACATCTGGCTCTTTGACATCTGGCTCTTTCACATTGTCTAATAGAGCAATAACAAACAACCAGAGAATAAGAAATATTATAAAACATAGAGGTGATATGTGTTGGGAAAACTCCTAAGCACCATAAGCATGAGGATAAACCTGACATAAAGGCCTCCTGACATAGCAGGAAATAGGTATCAAAAGTTATTTGAACTTTATCATATAGAAATGTTAAGTCCATGACTTTCACAGCCAAAATAGATATAAAATAAATCACTACATTAAAATTAAGGGGGGGAAATGTATATCTTAGGAAAGACATTTCCTGGTTTAAAAAAAAAAAAATTAGCTCTTTAAAGGCTTGGCATCAAAGGCACATGGTCCAGTTATGAGAAAGAAATGCATTCATGAAAACATTTCATTTCTTTCATTCATTTACTTACATAGGTATTGAGACCTAGTTATATTCTAAGTATTTTTCTAAAGCATTGGTAAAGGCAAATAAAACACAGTTTTTGCCCAAGATGAGAGAAGCACTCCACTGAAGTAGCAAATGCTGAATAAACATTGTAGAGAAGTATCAAAATAGGTAATATACACTTAAAATTTAACATAGAATAAAAAAACAAGATTGGTGCTCTCCCTTTATTTAAAAGTTTACCAGTATTTTAGTTTGCTAGGGTTCCCAGAACAAAATGTTGCAGACTTGAGGTCTTGAATGATAGAAATTTATACTCTTGTAATTCTGGAAACTTAAAGTCCAACATCAAGGTGCCAGCAGGGTTTGCTTCTCCTGAGGCTTCTCTCTCAAGCTTGCAGATGGCTGCCCTCTTGCTGCCTCTTCACATGATCATCCCTTTGTACAAGTGCATCCCTGTTATCTCTTCTTCTTCTCATAAGGACACTGGTCATATTGGATTAGGGCCCCACCCCAATGACCTCATTGAACCTTAATTAACTCTTAAAGGCCTTATCTCCAAATACAACCATAGTCTAAGGTACTAAGGGAAAGGGCTTCTGTATATGGTTTTTTTGGTGGGAGGAACACAATTCAGTTCATGACATCAGTTGAAGTAATTCTGTTACCTCTTCATTTTCTTAAAGCGAATATTAAAACCCCTGGTCTCTCCTGGGCCTGTGGCAAGACACTGCTTCCTCTGAATGAGTATCTCTACACGAGTCTTTCTCATTAGCATGAGGCTTCAGGAGTATCTTTGAAGTTATGATTGTTTTAATAGCCTGAATTTTTAAACAACTCAATTGCAACCTGTATGAACTATGAGATAGAAGCCCATATTTCCATTTAC
This sequence comes from Furipterus horrens, assembly GCF_987537825.1. Classification (NCBI taxonomy): domain Eukaryota; kingdom Metazoa; phylum Chordata; class Mammalia; order Chiroptera; family Furipteridae; genus Furipterus; species Furipterus horrens. Next base: position 61,053,716 of record NW_028327172.1, on the reverse strand, counting down.
ATAATCATGATAGTCTTTCCAATTCTTCCATTAATGCTTCAAAAGGATTCATCTAGAGAATCATAAATAAAAATGTCCCCTATAGACAATGTGGCAACCCAATGGTCCCAAATCTTCAAGGCTGCTCAGTGAAGTACCAGTTGCATGGTCCATGCCCTAACATTCACATTTCAAAAGATTTAGCAGAAACATTTCTCTTCATTGTTTTACAGTTAGCCAGGCCTCCACATAATAATCAATATTGATAGCATCATATCATCCCTCCCAGGGCTATTACATTCAGGCTTTTGGATGTGCAGCTATATATAATTTAGTGAACAAAGTTAACGCAAATTTCAGTTGTTTGTAGTATGTTTTCTTTCATTGAATAATCAGAAACCCTATACTCTCTGTTAAAGTGTCAATCTTATTCCATTTCCCTGAAAAGTCCTTCACACAGATCAATTTAGATGTGATCCCGACTACCTCTTCCATACCCCACATCTCCACCGCAATGTATCATTGTATTCTGACACCCACCCTCTCCTTGATGGACTATGAGAGCCTCAGAAGCAAAAGTGACAGTATTTTATCTCTGAACAGTTTTTTGCATATACTTAGCTACACAGAAATCAAATAAACTTGGACTTGAACTCCTTAATCTGTGGACTGTAGAATAAAATCTTCCTCCCTATGCTGTTAAGTAGATTAAAGATTAGGTATGTAAAATGCTAGTGCAGTGGCTGGCATGTAGCAATTATTCAAAAGATAGTTCTTAGAGCTAGATTTTTCAACTTTCAAAACTTTGTATAAGGATTTGGGTATCGTCGTCGTCGTCGGCAGCCGTCCGTCTTGAGAGACGATGGTGTAGCTTCTTAAGAGTCTATCTGCACCACCGAGAATGGTTGTGCAGTCCGACTCGGGAGTGACACGGTATCTGTCTCCTCCCGTGTTGAATCGACATCTTGCGATGACGCTGAAGCTACAGAGCCTGGGCAGGGTAATATGGAGGGTCTGCTGTTGCCCATGCAGTAGACCCCCCCCCTCTTCGCAGCTGAAGGGTCCAAGGGAAAGACGGAGTCAATACAGCTTGGCTTCAGGTGCGCCGCAGGAGTTGCCGGTGTTGACTACAACGTCAAACCGCCTTAGGGACTCCGGCTCCGGATTTTCTGTCGGGGTTTACTCCCTTAGCCTTTCCCCTGAAGAGGTATGCCGCAAGGCAGCGGAGGTTTTTTGGAGTCAGAGTTTTCCTTCTCTGATGTACCCTGACTGGAAGATCGAACCAGCGACACTTAGCTCGCAGGCCGACGCTCAATCCACTGAGCTAAACCAGCCAGGGCCCGGATTTGGGTATAGTATATGGATATAAATATGAAATAAGAAGGTGCTTACACATGGCTTCATCAGAATAAAATATGCAAGTTCCTAGTAAGTAAAAACTTATCATTTAATGACTTTTACTAGTATTTCTAGAGATAGAATGTCTAAAATCTTGTTTTATTATCCATCCTCCTGAGGCAGGACCGACATCCAGAATGGGCGGTAACAAAGCAAGACTGTATTTCCGATCCTATGAGTTCATTAATGAATGTGTCCATTGAGAAACAATGTCTCAAAAAGAAATAGCATATGAGATATACTGTAGAATCACCCTTCCTCTTCAGTAGAATATTTAACTTTAGCAGCTACTGAGTCAATGATAATGAGGACATGATTCACTTTACTGGAGTTAAATATAAGCATAAGAATGAAAAGGTCCCTAGATAATTGTGCATTTAAACAGTTAAGTACTTCAGTATGAGCATCCTTGACATCTTCTCTCTTGTAATTAATTCTATTTTCCCTGACTTCCATACTTCTGTGGAAGTTAAAAAGAGGTTAGCCAACCCTCTTAGAATGATTGGTCATACATCAGCTGTCTCATCACTCTAGACAGAAGAGCAAAATGCTGGTGCTCACATGATTATAGTAGTTCAGTAGATGGTGGCAGAAAGGAAACACTAAGCAAGTATGTATGTGCACCCCCACCCCCACATAATTAAGTTATGGGGATAAGAAGAGATAAATAATTCCAAAGTTTTACTAGAACTATGTAAATAACTCTCAGAAAACATACTGTAAGGATTGGGAGTATGTTAAAATGCAGATGTATTAAACAGGATGAGAAGAAATAAAGAGAGAGGGCTTTGAAGTGTTTCTAATCCTTTTTCTACCCTCCCCTTGTATCAATTATCAAGAAAACTCACTATGGTCACCTTCCCATCTCTTCTCTCATCGAAAACAATGTAGAGCATGAGCAAGAAATAAAAAGTGTGTCTTTCTACATACCATTTAAAGACAACTGTTCATTGAGTAATTCTTATGTGTTCCTTACAGTGGTAAAAGGTACTTTCTATTCATTATTTCATTTAATAATTATAACAGTTGTGTGGATTGAGTGTTATCATTCCTACAGTTTTCACTTAAAGGAAACTTTGTTTCAGAGATGTTATGCGATTATCCCAAATCATACACCTAATTAAGAGGCAGAGCTAGTGATTCCAATCCAAGCTTGTCTATTCCAAGGTTCATGGATTTAAAAACCATACTACCTGACAATGAGAGTAAATGAAACCGACAGATGTCACTGTAACTGTGGTTTCTATGATACCTTCCCTTCATATGAAAACTCATTTAATTCTCATACATAAAGAAATAGCTTTCAGCAACGTAATAATAAAATGGCATTCACACTCCACAGGACAGTTTTCCAAAGCTCTCCTCCTTTAAAAAAATATAATGTTCTGGCCTCTTACTTAACACCTTTCCAAATGTATAAATCCCCTTCATCCTATTGGGTCCAGCTCAAAGGCCACTTCCTTTTTTAAGCTCTCCATGATATTCTCCACTTGGAAGTAATTCCTCCCAATATTGAAGTCTCACACTGTTATAAAACCACTCACTGCCTCTTTTTAACACAAACACTTCTCCCTAATAGGCTGCAAGCTTCCTGATGCGATCTATGTCCAAATAATGTCTGCATCCTCTTTGGGCTCAGCTGGCAACATCCCAGACAAGATACAAACATTTTTACTAGCTAAAGTTCTACCTTGAAGTACCTGTGCAAGTATGAATATAGAAAGAATTTACAGTTTGGTGGATACACGGTTGTGGAAACAAACATGACTATAACAACATAAGGCAATTTGTGTTCTGTTGGAACAATGAAGGCTGGGCTACTGTTATTTTAGTTATTAGCTCATGGATGCTAAGCCCTTACTATGTGTTATTCACTGTGCCAAGCACCTAAATATGTTGTCTCATTTAAAATTCACATAATCCCATTAGAAAAACCCTGTCACTCACAAAACTTGTAGACAAAATGAGGCATGGAGAATTTGAGTAATTCGCCCAAGGTCACATAATGCATCAGGATGTAAACCCAGGCAGTCAGACTCCTGAATGCACACTCTTGACCTTGACCTACCACTGCAGTGTAGAAAAGGGAGTTTCTAACTTTGAATTTGAGGAGTTCAGAGGGTCTGAAATGCCTACTGAGCTAAGTCTGAAAGGTGAGCAGGACATGCCATGCAGACAGGAGTGTTGAGAAGGAAGGGGATAAAATAGGTAGTGACGAAACAGAGGATACAATAAACAGAAGGTAATGAAAACAAAAATAAGAGAGAATATCACTTGCTGAGTGAACAGAAGTCACTTTGTTATGTCAAGGGAGTAGGATTCACACGGAGGATGTTCGCAGATCAATGAATGATGTGAGCCCACTTAAAACTCTCAAGGCTCAGGACTCGGGTATTAAGAAAGAACAAACCTTCTTTCCCTTTTCTACATCCTGCTCTTTTAAACAAGTTGTAACTTCAGTGTATTATGCTATACATATTACCTTTCCAGCTGTAAAATTACAATTGACTCTATAATTACTCCTAATTTTTCATTAAATAAATTACTTTGAAAATTCTGAGAAAATGTTTCTGTTCATTATAGCCCTCCTAGGAGCTGGAAATGCAGAACAATTTACTTTGTTGCCTACAATTACAGAGCCTTAATTCAGTCTCTGCTCTGATTCCCCCCCCCCCCCAACTTTATACCAGGTATATTCCTTTAGATTTCATTTAGAATGAAAAAAGCCTGGCTGTAAGCATATTCATCTGAAACCAGTTTGCTTTTTTCCCCCAGGTCAATGAATGGTTAAATAAACAAAAATAATTAAACATAAATGAAAGATTTATTAAGGGAAATTTAAATTCAAATTAAATATTTATTAAGAACCACTGAAGAATAAAACACTAAGCAAGAAGCTTTCACATTCACTGGGGTTATTAGCAGGCTTCACTGGTCACTACATTAAATACAGCATCTGAGATCACTTGAAATTTGATGCAAAAATTTTTGATACAGTATATGATAATAATAATAATGAGTTTACATTTATTGAAGACTTCCTACTTGACATGTACTTAGCTAAGCAGTTTACATTTATTATCTCATTTAATTTTCACTGAAACTAAATGAGGAAACTGAGACGTAAAGAAGTTACATAAATTTCCACACACTTAATAAGTGCCAACGTTGGAAATTAACCCAGATCTCTTTGACCCAGACCCTACAGTCAATTGCCTCAATTTTCTGGGGAAACAGCCACAGCTTTCATTAGTTTCTTGAATGGTCTGTGAGTCAAAAACTTTGAGAAATAAATTTTAAGTGTTCATTTAATCCTCAAAGAATTTTGTTAGGTGATGTTACTACCCTCAATAATTGATGGGGAAAGTAAGATAAACATATAATTTAAATGCTTGCAGACTTACAACATTCGATAAAATTTCTCTTTTAAGCACAAGGACTGTCTTGCTTGGTTGCTCCTGTATTTGATATTTAGTGACAGCCATGCTCACAGCTGGCATCACTCCACTGCTGACACAGCCTCTCAGGACCACTGAAGGGCTGTCATGTGATACGGTGGCATGAAGGCTAAACTGAGGCACAAGAGAATTCTACCACCTGATATTTACTCTGAACTATTATTTTCCCTGCCACATTTTTACAATAACCTCATAGCTGATCTTCCTGCCACCAAAGCAGCACATCTATGTTTTACATGTTAAAGAAAAAAATTGATTGTTAAAATTCTTTCTAAAAACAAGTCTAGGCACTCCCATGGTAAAAGAACTCCACTGGCTTCTATTGCCTATAGGATGAAGCCCGAATTCCCTCACATGCCTTATATGATCTGACCCTCGAGCACCTCTCTGTGCTCCTTCCCTCCTCCTCCTTCTTAGGAACACTGCATTCCTGCCATATGGATCGTTGTATTATTCTCCAATGAGCTCATGTAGTTTCAGAACTCTGCTTCTAACATGCTATTCTGTCCATTGAAATGGCCTTCATGACTACTCATCGGAAAACTGCGTTCAGGACTTTTCATCCATGATTTTCCCCAACTAGAAATTCAAGTTAACTCTTTTCTATGCTTCCATGGTCCTTTCGTTCATGGCCCCATGATTGATGCACTTGTCACACCATACGCAATTTTTAAAAGGCAATTGTTTCAAAGAGACCACAGGACTACTAAGGACATCTCTTATTGGTCTCTGTATCATATCATTAATAATTGTTACAGTGCTATTACAAAGTGGGAGCCAAACAATTATTGAAGAAAGAAGAACAAAATTAAAGGGAAGGAAACTTCATTGGTTTTCAAGACTGAGGTCACCTTACCCATTAATACGTGTGTTCTCATCAAGAAAATTATTCTAACACAGCTGTCGTTATGTTCTATTGGAAAACACAAAATGCCACAGAAGTACAACTTTACATATCCAACATAAAATGTTCATGTCAGCAGTTGAATGAATCAGTTTTACAGTCTTAGAGATTTTAAAGATAAGCTTTGCAATTGTTACTTATAAGAAAACAGCACTGTAGACCTACAGTATTTCAATTCTTAAGCATTTCAACGTTATCAGTCTTGTTGAATTCACGTAATATCCACATAGGAGGCAGGTTTATATTTATTTTCTTGATCTTGTTTTGTGATTGAGAAACTAAGGCAAACCGACAGAGTGAAACACTAGCCTCATTCCTCCCCTGTGTAGATCTATGACATGAATTCAATAAACAGTTTTACTGACCCACTTTATCAGAAAATAAGCCACAATTGTAAAAATGCTTCTTCCAAAAACCTTTGAATAATAGGGAAAAAAATAGTGAATATCTCTAGACCTGTCACCTGATTTTTATATCTCTATTGGATTCTTTGCTATTTCAATTTTTAGGAAATCAGTTATTAATTCAGAATCAATTATGTTCAAATATGGATCTGTAATTCAGAGTGGGGTTAATATAAATGAAACTCCAGGAGAGCAGATGGATTTAGCTATTGTTAAGTTAGGACTAGTTTCCAAGAATATCCTGTATGCTGCAAACCATCTCATGTATTTAATTTTTCAACAGTTAATATCCTTGAAATGGTTAAATTATTCACCCTGTTGCTCCTGGGCTTTGGAGTACCTTATAGCACATTGACGCCATTATGCCTGTGAGTGAATTTCTTACTGGTGAATAAGGACTTCTATTGAGATAAAATAAATCAGGCTTAAGTAAAATGACTGTTCTTTTTTTCTTTAAAATAAAATGTCTGATTTTGCTGAGTAGCTATTGTGTTCCTAGCTCTCATCACAGTCCTGCAAAGTAGGCACTAACAGACCCATTTTTCAGGAGGAAACTGAATTCAGAGAGGTTAAGTGACTTATCCAAGACTATACCACTAGCAAAGATAAGATTTGAACCTTGATCTTTAAGCTTCAAGTCACTCTGTTCAACTTAGACTGTTGTGTGTAGGTTATGTGATTATAAACTCTGAATCATAATAACCCTAAACTCTCCACTTTGAGAATATCATATTTAGAGTATTTATTTAACACATGCCCAAGTTAAAGATAGCATGCACTTTTTTAAAAAATTACAGATATAATTACAAAAGGAATAAAATTAAAATAACTGGTACTATCAAAAATTATAATAGTTTTATCAGAGAACATGGTATGAAATCTCAACATTTTTCATGAAATTATTTGTGACAGCATTTTTAATATAGTCTTTATAATCTGGGCTGTAATCATAACAAAGTATGTAAAATTTACTTCACATTTACTAGATGAATGGTACTACGGGACAGGAGGAATACATCTCTGCTTATCATTTACTCACAGTATAATAAGGAAGATCAAAACATAAGTTATTCATTCAATAATTAATATACATTGAACATTACATGTAGGTGTTCAGGAGAAACAGAGACTGATAAGATATTGACATTGTCTTCAAAGAGATTCTAGCTTACTGGGTGTTGTTTATTGAAATATTGAAATAGAAAGAATGTTTTTCCCTATGCCAGGCTGTCTGCTCCATAAACACTGTTTTAAAAAAAAACCAAACTCCTACCAGTTTTCAATGCAATCTTTACCTATTTTTCCTTTCCTAAACATGCATCAATGCTCTGATGTGAACCAGTTTACAAACCATGTGCAAGGAACACAAATATGAATGAAGATAGGTCTGGAAAGAATTTACAGATTGGTGGATACACAGTTATGGAAACAAACAGGACTATGAGGCAATTTGTGCTCTGTTGGAACAATGAAGGCTGGGCTACTGTTATTTTAGTTATTAGCTCATGGATGCTAAGCCCTTACTATGTGTTATTCACTGTGCCAAGCACCTAAATATGTTGTCTCATTTAAAATTCACATAATTCCATTAGAAAAACCCTGTCACTCACAAAAACTTGTAGACAAAATGAGGCATGGAGAATTTGAGTAATTCGCCCAAGGTCACATAATGCATCAGGATTTAAACCCAGGCAGTCAGACTCCTGAATGCATACTGTTGACTTTGACCTACTACTGTAGTGCAGAAAAGGGAGTTTCTAACTTTGAATTTGGGGAGTTCAGAGGGTCTGAAATGCCTACTGAGCTAAGTCTGAAAGGTGAGCAGGACATGCCATGCAGACAGGAGTGTTGAGAAGGAAGGGAATAGAATAGGTAGTGACAAAACAGGGGAAACAATAAACAGAAGGTAATGAAAGCAAAAATAAGAGAGAATATCACTTGCTGAGTGAACAGAAGTCACTTTGTTATGTCAAGTGTGTAGGATTTACGTGGAGGAAGAAATGAGAGATAATATTATGAACCTAAATGTGAGACATCTTAGCATGTGTCACACAGGTAAATAAATATTATTTCAGTTAGTCTTCAAAACAACCAAGTGAAGTAAGGACTATTATTATCTTAAATTTACAAATAAGGAAAGTGATGCATAGAGCCTGAGTTTTTAATTTCTAACAGGGAGAGGTGGGAGCCAGGCTATAAAAACTTGGAGCTTCTTACCAAGAACTTCAGTTTGTTTGTTTGTTTGTTTTTTCCCTACAGTCCATGTGGAGGCCTTTAACCAGAGGAGTCCAGATTTCTATTTTAAAATATTCCCTCTGGTTACAGTATGAAGAAGAGAGATGAGATTTGAGACAGAGCTTAGTCAAAAGGTAAATCCAGTTCTGGTAAGAGAAGGTGAGAATCTAAACTGGGTCTGTGTCTAGGTAGATAAATGAGAGGGAAGAAGGATTCAGAATATAAAGAAAAGCAAATCAGTGAAACTATATACCTGAGTAGACTTCCGGGGTAAGCGAAATAGAATTGAGAATAACTCCCAAATTTTTAACTTGGGCAATGGGAGGGATATAAATTATTGTTGCCCTGTCAATGTTTATAAGGCAAACAAAAGCATCACAGGAACTACGGGAAAGATATAGGAAACCTAACCAGTTATTAAGTTTTGTTTCAAAAACTGTAAGGGACCATTGCTAAAATGTAACAAGGCAATTGTTCCCCGAGGCAATATAATCACGAAGAATCAAATATGACAAGCAAATATCTTATGGAATACACCTCTTCATTCCTGGCCTTACTGTATCCCAATCTCTTCTACATATAGGCACATTTTGAATGCAAAACAGGTGAAATTGGCTTTAATCAAATTCAACTATAATTATTTAGATTTCTAAAACAGAATCAAGCAATGATCATTTACTTTTTAAAAAACAAATTTTGTTAGAACAAACTCAGTACAGTTGTCTTTGTGTAGCCTTTTCATTGCAATTAAATGGATTTGAAATACAATATATCTCTAATGGTTACACATCGGTGCATGATTTCCATGAATTATGTCATTTAATTTCTACAACAGTTTCATGAGTTGGTACTACTCTTATCTCCATTTTAATGATAAATAAACCAAGACTTAGAAGATTTAGCTATCCAAACTAATTTCTGAAGAAGAGTGAATATCTAAACTCAAACTATTCTGCTCAGAAATGTATGTCGTTGTCACATACTTTCCAGTTTTTCTTGTTAAATTATTCTAATGATAATTTAGAGTGCAAATTAATCAAGTACAAATTGAATATGTTACAGTTAACTAAACCTAGCATGGTCCATGAATACAACTTATATTTGTTTTCTTCCATAAAGAGCAAATTGTTTAATCATGATGTCCTTTGATAGAGACACAATTACTTTTTGTAGTGCTAGGTAGGTTTTACCACTGAATTGCTTTGAAAATTCAAGTTTCATTTCAAATAGTTATTTTATTTAATGCCTATCATCAAACAAACATGCATCAATATAACATTAAACATATTTCACTTGAAATTCTTAATTACTCTAAATATATCAGGGGATTCAATCTGCTTTATAAAAAATAAACAACAGTGCTTGAACTGAGCTTTTTATTGCAACCCACTAAATAGATGACACTAAAGTATTATGAAGGCAGAAAGCCAAATAGTGAGATATAGCCACGTAGTCCTAACTTCTAAACTCATAATGTTTTGCTTTTGTTTACAAAATTGATTCCCTTTCTCTGTTTCTGATGTCAGACTGTATGCATCACAGCAACACAATATATTAGATTTTAAATAGAGTCCACAGATAAGGAAACTAAGGCTCAGAGAGATTAAAATATTCATTTCAGGCCACACAGAAATCAACAAAAAAGCAAAGATTTAAACCTTGGTCGTTTAGAGAACAAAACACATAATTTTTTTTATATATATTTTAGGGACACTGTCATTAAAATTTATTTAGAAATAATAAAATGATTTTTTTTTTTACACTGAGATTTTTTTTTTTTTTTGGTTTTTCAATTACAGTTGTCCCCTTTCCCCCCAATTTCTCTCCCCCACCCAACCCACCCCCTCTCCCGCAATCATATCCCTCCCCGTTGTCCATGTCCATGAGTCATTTATATATGTTCTTTGACTAAACCCTTCCCTTACTTATCCCCCTTCTCTCCCTCCCCCCTCCCCCCTATTGACTGCTATTCTGCTCTTTGTTCTATTTAGTTCTTTTGTTTGTGTTGTTCTTTAGTTTCCTGTATTAGGTGATATCATATGGTATTTTTCTTTCTTTGCCTGGCTTATTTCACTAAGCAAAATTCTTTCCAGTTCCAAAATTTTTTAAAAATTATAAGTAATTGTAAAAGACAGTCCAATTTTATTTTAGAGCCTACTTTCTCATATGTCATGGATATTTAGATGCTATTCTAAGGTTATAGCATATATAATTGCTCTTTATAGCATATACCCCAAGATACATATATGAAAGAACTAAATGTCCTTCTAAAGTAATCAGTAGGATATCTGGAATTAATGACATGAACAAGAATACTTTTAAATGTCATATCGCTTTAAAAGTGAGGACACAGTTAATTTCTAAACATCAACTGAAGATGTTGTGTGGTTTTCGTTCTGTCATAATTCATCAGTGTTGAATACCTTTAGGACATTTTAGATAGTTCCAAAAATACCTTGTTATTCAAACATTAAAAATAAAATTTTCCCTCCTCATATGCACAATATGGAACAGTCATCAATCTTCGTTACATTGCTATTTCTATAACCCAGGATGGGGCCACTATAATGCCCACCTTCTTATGACCACTCTCTGTGCCTGCTGCCTCTCTCCATCCCTTTCTCACCTGACTGCTCAGCAATCAGATTCCCCAAGTGCTTGTGGAACTCATCTCCATCCTAGGCTTCATCTTGGAAAAGTACCAATGAATTGAAGTTGTAGGCAGGCAGCTTAGTATAATGAAAAGCTAGAGAGACCTGAGTTTTGTTTTTATCAGCTGTCGGGTTTTGGATATGTCCCTAAATCTCACCCAATGTCTGTGGTATAGAGACATAGTTAGCTTGAAGGGCTACAGAGTAAAGCTTAGAAATGTTTATAAAATGTCAGATGCACAGGGTGGGGGCAGGGGGGCATAATGGTGGCTTTAATTTAATTACCATTAATCTAAGGAAACCCTTTCTAATGACCAGACATGCCAAAGAACATGGTGAGTTGTCTGGTAAGGAAAAGAGCTTTTTGTGACTGGTAGTCCTTAGATAATGTTGAACAGTGACCAACCCTAGATTCAAGCAAAATGAGAGATGATTGTTGGAACCTTTCTCATGCAAACACTCTTGAAGAAGTCTCACTTGATCTGGTCCCAACCTAAAGTTCCAGTGTTTAGCTTAGAGTCTGGTACAGAAAAGGTGTTGTAAAACCGTTTGATTTGCACCTCTTTCATTCCCACCATCTTCCTTCTCCATATTTTCTTAATGGGTTGGCTATGGACTCTCTACCTTCTTCCTTGTTTGGGATATAAAATTCTAAAGGGCTCCTCCCTTCTACCCACTTTTGTTTTGATGTAATTGGAAAGGGACTTCATACAGAATGCCTTCCAGAATTCAAGAAAGCAAATCTTATGCACTCATGGAAAAGTGCATGAACTTAAGTCTCAACAACTTTGGGTCCAATGTAAGCTGTACAGTTCCTAGCACTATGACATGAGGAGACTCTCTTAACCCATCTGAGCCTATTTCCTCATCATTCAAATGGGCCAACATCTGTCTCATATGTTTATTTGGAGTATTAAATATATAAAGTATGTGAAACACTTGGAACAGCCCCTTACAAATATATTAGGTATATAATATATAGTAGGTATATAATAAATGTTATTTTTCTTCATTTACTTTCTTTGCTATTAATTAAAATTGACTCATAACCCAGAAAGAAGTTCAAGTTGGTAAAACCTCACAATGTTTATTCAAGACATTACTGTACTTCAAAATTAATTACTATATCATTTAACATGTGGTGATCTTGTATAGTGTAAACTAATGATATTCATCTTATTCATTGCATCTTCCTGGAAAATAATTACTAAAGATAATTTGAAATACTCTGAAATAAAATAGGAGTATCCCATGAAGCCAGTCTTGGAATACATAAATAAAAGCTAAGTGCAAAAAGCAAACATGGCAACAAAAACTTGTCATCATTACCATGAACATTATATAAACATTAATTCATACTGAGATATTTTGGGAATTCTTTTTATAAGATGAGATTTTTAAGTGAGAAAATTCAGTTATTCTGTGAGAAAAGCTGATCAAATATATCTAACTGAAATATCAGGAGAACAAAAATGTTCACAAAATCAGATCTCATTCAAACATAATGTCAATAACAACATGTCATAGTAACATTATTTATAAGCTGTATAATAAAGATATCTCACATAATATTTATAGCAACCTGCAAGTCTGGCATTAACAGCCCCTCATGGCAGAAGGGAAAACAGAGATTGAGAGGTAGATGTCAGTCAAGATCAGTTGGTGAATAGAGATGGTATCTGGATTTGAATCTTGGTCTTCTTTATTCCAAGCCCTCCTCACTTTGTTTGCATTGTTACTTACTACAGAAGACACACTGGCTAACTTCAGCAAGGAAAAGCAGAGGCACCCACACTGTTGATCAGCTTTGAGCTACCCTTACGCCTTGCCCAGCCTGGAGCCTGCAGTCAGCCGCAGCAGCACAGCCTGCCATCACTGCCTGGTCTCCCACTTAAACTTCCGCCAAGACATATGTGTCAGTCTTGGATCCTGGATGGACTCCAATCCCTGCTTCTCCATTCTGGCTCTCAAGCTGTAGAAGAGAATGTCATACATGGGACCAGTCACAGGGCTGGGTGAACACCACAGACCTAGGCATGGCCACTTGGGTGAGGCTATCTTGTCCTCCTCTTGGATCCACTTCCAATCATAGTTGGCCTTGACCTTTTCTGCTCTTCACAGGCCCCTACCCCCAACCCCCTGTTCTTACTCTCCACACAGCATTTTCCCTTTCCTTAAAGATGCAAAATTCCAGGAGGAAAGGACTATCTTCTCTCATCTTTATGTCTGCCTGATTTGAATCTCAGCTCTTCCACTTATTGGCTGGTAATTTTGACCAAGTCCTTTAATTTCCATAATCTCAGGCTTCTATTTTTCAACATGAGAATGATGGCATTTGCCTCCAAAAATTATTGTAAAAAATGTGTCTATTGTGTTACCTTGTTCAAAATAGCCATTATAGTTGTTGTTATTATTATCACTATTATAGCACGTGAGGTCCTGTGCCCGCATTCTCACCCCGACCACCTCTTCTTAGTCAATACTCTACTCTCTTGGACTCACAAAAGGTTAGAATTGGAAAGAATTTTAAAAATCTTTAAACCACCCCCTACTTGTCCCTTTTTACTGATAAGCAAACTGAAACTCAAGAGGATAGAAGGAAGGTGCTCATAGTGAAGCTGGCTCTGATGTTAAAGGCTTACAGTTCCTAATGCTGGGTGGTATCCTTCCCAAGTGCAGTGTCTTCATCATCTTCTTCTTCACTTAAGACCCATCCATATCACACCCTATTTTCTCCTTCTTTTCTTAAGAATTGCTGAAATAATACACAGTTGTGGACTCTATGCTTTTCTTATCCTCTGGACTCTATGTTTCTCTTATCCTCCCTCCCTAAACCACACACATTTTAGCTTTCAATTTATTGGCTCCAATAGAATTACACAATCCCATTTGCTTCCCAATAATGACTCTCCTCTTTTAGGCCACATGTGTGGTTGGTTTGTCTCCATGTCCCACATGCCTGGCATCAATTCGTCGTCAGCAGCCGTCCGTCTCGAGAGACGATGGTGTAGCTTCTTAAGAGTCTATCTGCACCGCCGAGAATGGCTGTGCAGTCCAATTCGGGAGTGACACGGTATATGTCTCCTCCCGTGTTGAATCGACATCTTGCGATGACGCTGGAGTGTCCTCTCCAGTGAAGCTGAAGCTACAGAGCCTGGGCAGGGTGATATGGAGGATCTGCTGTTGCCCATGCAGCAGACCCCCCCTCTCTTCGCAGCTGAAGGATCCAAGGGAAAGACGGAGTCAATACAGCTTGGCTTCAGGTGCGCCGCAGGAGTTGCCGGTGTTGACTACAACGTCAAACCGCCTTAGGGACTCCGGCTCCGGATTTTCTGTCGGGGTTTACTCCCTTAGCCTTTCCCCTGAAGAGGTATGCCGCAAGGCAGCGGAGGTTTTTTGGAATCAGAGTTTTCCTTCTCTGATGTGCCCTGACTGGAAGATCGAACCAGCGACACTTAGCTCGCAGGCCGACGCTCAATCCACTGAGCCAAACCAGCCCTGGCATCAATTAGGAACATAGTATCCAATATGTATTCTATTTGTTGCTTGAATGAATAAATAATCATCAGTAACATCAGCTGTCCTGTTCTTGGGATTCTCTCCCTAATTTATTGCTGCAGTATTGAATCTGTTAGTCCTCTTCACTAAATTTCTTTTACTCTCCACCTCTCATACATAGTAGGAATTTTTTCAATCTCCTAGTTCTCTTTGAATGCTCCCCATTCTAACAATAGTTGATGCTCAAATCTGCAGTTGCAACTTGACCCTCATGTACAGGGCTGTATTTCAACTGCTGGTCTTCACAACCATATGGATAGCTCACTGACATCCCAAACTTAATGTATAAGTGCAAATAAAATCAAAATTCTCGCCACTCATTTACAAGTTCCCTCATTCTGTTGATGTTAAGATCAATCTCAAGAACTCCAGCCTTAAAACTTAGACACGTCCTTTGACTTATCTCTTGGTTTCCCTTCTCTTACTGTCACTAAGCCTTGATTATCCCCTCAAATATTCAAATATTTCCTTTTCCACTGCCTCACGGCAGCCCCCACTCTACCACCCACAGCCATTCTCCTTGACTTTTGTGGTTCTAATTCAGCTTCCCTAAATATTATTTCCTCCTCAGTGAAAGATTCCATGACCTCCCAGTTTAAATTAGTCGAAGTATAACTTTCTGTCATGCATCTTCCTGCTTTTTAACTCTTATTGTAGATGTATTTGTTGAGTCATCTGACTGTAAACTTGACAAAGTAGAGACCACCTCTATTATCTTCGCCATCACTTTCTCAGAGCCTCACATGGCATCTGACACATGAAAATATGAACATATGTGTTAAACAGAACATGAATAAATAATTACTTACTTACATAATTTCCCCCCAAAGAGCTTTTATGCTGATTTTCATTTTGTCCTCAGAATATCATTGAAGCAGGAATGTCTCCACAAAACTTCTAAAGCGTTTCAGCAAAAATGCTTAAAAATAAAAACGTTTTTTTCGCACTTAAGGGGGCTTATTTTATTTGAGAAAAAAGGTGCTTAAGCAGAACCTGCATTATCTTTATTATGCCAGATGAATGAGGTGTCCCTCTGCTTAGACGAACTGAGTCATCTTTCTTTTAAAAATGAATGTGCCATCATTACAAGAGAGACTGTAAAGTGCCACGGTTCACATGAATCATGGTTTCAATTGTGTGCACTGTAGTCAGGCTTACTCAGTTTCTCTGAAAAAAGCTCTGAGACTCTGACTTGTTCTAATTCAAAAACCTTTCTTCCTTCATTTTAGAGATCTGAACAAAACGCAAGAAATTGAAGAGGAGGATTTCCATCCAGATAGACCACGGGCACGGAAGCAAGTGGCTCAGCAAATGAAGGAAGCAAATATCTACCATGCATATCTGCAAGGCTCAAGCAGTTCTCCACCACCAATGTGTCTCCTCTGAGATAAGCAAAGAACTCACAAGGTGTCCCACCCTAAATTATACTTTTGTACACACATTAACATATAATTGGATACTTGGGTCTCAAGAGGTTAGAGAAAATCTGGTTTGGGCATATTAATGATAAGTAACATAAGCAAATTAGCCAAGTCTTCAACTTTGATGATCTTCTCAGTGACAATATTAAGTAAGAGACTGAAAAAAAAATAGCTTTTTGGGCTAGGAAGATTTATAAGAGCTCCTGGGTCACTCATAAGCTTAAAAAAACAAATTAAAGAAATAGCACTGCATGTATTCAGTTATGCAATGTCTTTTATATTCCCCAAAATAGCACATTACAGCACATTACCACCTTATTTTATTCTTTGCTTAAGTAACAGTAATAACAGTAGTCAATATTTCTCAGCATATACCACATTAAGTGTTTATATACTTAATTTACAATCTCATTTAATTTTTACAGTATGTGTTTTTATAAGCCATTAGTATTTCCATTTTGCACTTGAAGACTAGTCTTCAGGAACTTTAAGTAGCTTACCCCTTTCCCTGCTACTAATAAATGATAAGAGCGGAGTTTTCAATCCAGATCTTTCAATTTTACAAATTCATATCTCTGCCTCTATGGTACACTATCCTCACAGATGCCAGATCTTAAGTCCTGTGGTGCCTAGACTTGGGTTCTGACAAATATTTAAAAGAAGAAACAATATTTCACTTCAGACTACAATGTTCACAATTAGACCTGGGTTTTCATAAATAGCTAAGCCCATTTTTCTCTATAACCCCACAGAATGTTATTTCCCTCCAATTCCCCATTGATAAAATGGTTTTCATATCTAGACAATAATTCCTTCATTTATACAGAAAATATTAACAAGCACCTACTGTGTGCTGGGCATCGGGCTGGTCAACAGAGATAAAGTGACCCTCATGAAGTGCAATACACAAGCGAGATTTTCTAAATGTCATCTAGAATTTATAACACTGTAAAGGGTTTTTAATATGGAGCATTTTGATATTCAAATAGCTTAACCACTACTGACCAGAGCCCTTCCTAATTAATTCATCCTTTTTTTTTTTTTTTTTTACATTCACAAAAGACTCTCATTTTTCTCTTCTTGATTGGTACTTCTACGCAGAAGCCCTGCTTAGTCTGAATTTATAGCTAATGGATGGTTTGTTCATTTACATATACATTTGTTATTTAGGCATGTGAATATGCACATGAGCACACACTCGTTTCCAGAAATGTTCGAGGTGGCTTGATAGTTAATTTAAGAACTTCTTAGCTGGTTGCTCTTAGCAACTGTCTTTAGGAGTTCTGCCTAGTTAACCAGAACAATTTTTTAAAGGGAATGACATATTCAAAGTAGTTTAGCTAACAAAAGGCAAACAAACTAGTTTTAACTGGACTTAATTCAGAAGGAGTTACACAGGGATTGATGATTTGAGTTTAGCTGGGACAGAGAACGTGGTGGTGCTAAGTGCTCCACATAGAGAGGGAAGTCCAGAGACCTCCTTTCCCAGAGCGCCAAGGCTGTCAGTCCTGCAGCATCACTGAAGCCGGGCCTCATCCTACAAAGTGCTTGGCCACCTCTTCTTAACAGCCCTACTGTAAATCACTCAACTCTGTTAAAGACACTGGACAGTACCTGGATTCAGATGCTGTCAGAAAGATGAAAGCTGGTGTCATTGTATAAGGAATAAAAGCAAAACAAATCCCTTCCAGTGGTTAGAAAACTATAAATTGCTCTAAGGTGGTAACTTACCATATATAGGTTACTATGGGTTGTTATGTGTAGAGTCATTCATTGACCCATTCATTCCTTAACCAACTTCTAGGTGTCAGTGTTGAGGGCTGAGGAATTCACTTCTTTCTTCACTCAGCATGTATTTATCGAATACCTCATTTTTTATTTTTGCTCTCATGAAGTTGAGATCAATAGAAATGTATGCAGCTAAAAATAAAGTATGATGGGTGTCATTATGTGAGAGGCAAGAAAAGCTTTAACAAAACCAGGCCAGGTCCTTCTTCTTTGAAATTAGTAGGTCTCACTTGCCTAAATAATTAACCATAAAAATTACATAAACCATTCCTTCAACAAACATATATTGAGCACTTGGTATATTGTAAGGACTATACTAGTAGCTAGGTGTTCAAGATGTTAAGTTCCAGGGTGTTGACAACTTGTGGTATTTATAGCCTCGTGAGAGTTTAGGTCAATATGACAGAAAGAAGTCCACAACTCTGTCGGAGCAGAGAAGTGATATGGTGGCCAAAAGTATCTTATATGAGGAAATGGCACAAACTGAGTCTCGAAAGGATTAGTCATACTATTAAAATTTCATTGATCTGTCCTCTTCTTTGAAAGAGCCAAAATCATTTTAAGGCACTGGACATGTGTAGAATATAATAAATACTCAATTTATTTGCTAAGTAAACTAATAATATTCTTGCTGGGCAGACAAGTAGAATGTTTACATGCAATCATTAAATAGTACAAGGTGTTAGATGATTCGTAGGCAAAAGCAGCTATAGAGAGAGACTCTATAAGGCTCTGAAGAAACAGGCTCTATGCAAGGCAAGGACCTCAAACTATCCAATACATCAGGGTTATTCCTTTAAAAGCAAGCAACTATAGCCACACCATGTGAATCGCTTCATTAATATTTCCTAAATAACATACCGGGACACCTTGAAAGGTTCATTACAACTTAACATGGAATTAGATTAAATGGAACTGTGTCTGTGATAAGTAATATAGTATCTTCAAAACTATTTCTACCTATGAAGCACATCAGGTCCTTATAACATTACTACTCTGGAACTGAGAAAATTTATTTTGGCAAATCTGCTTTCCCAGACAGGAAGTAATCTTAACATGTTTCTAGATTAAAAAATTTTTAAAATCTGAATTTTTGTAAATCTATATGTTTATTCATTTTTATTTTTTTACTTATTATTGTTTATGTCAGCGGTCCTCAACCTGTGGGTTGCGACCCCTTTGGGGGTTGAACGACCCTTTCACAGGGTCGCCTAAGACCATCGGAAAACACATATATAATTACATATTGTTTTTGTGATTAATCATTATGCTTTAGTTATGGCTGGGGATCAGCACAACATGAGGAACTGTATTAAAGGGTCATGGCATTAGGAAGGTTGAGAACCACTGGTTTATGTTATTACAGTTGCCCCAATTTTTCCCCTTTACTCCTCTTTCCCCAACCTGCCCCTCATTCCCACAGTCAATCTCCACACCATTGTTTATGTCAATGGGTCATGCATATATATTCTTTGTCTAATTCCTTTGCTTTCTTTCAACCAGTGTCTCTTAATGTGTTCATAACTGAGTTTATATTCAACTATTCAACTTCAATTTAAGTTGAACTTGCTGCGCAGTTTTCCTAAACTGTTTCAGAAAGAAATTAAGTAAAATAAAATATCATCAATTAAATGTAAAGAGCACAAATTAACCAATAGCTGCAAAAGAAAACTAGGGTTGCCATATAGATCTCTTCTCTAAATATGTATATAGAGAAGACATATGCCAATGCCAAATGCTCATTCAAAATTGCACAATACCTAGTTGTACTAGAGTAAAACAACACATTTTGAGTTGTCCTTTTTCATCAGAAAATTTAGGCATTACCTTTGTGAATCCATATGAATGGAACAAAAAATATGCATGTGGTCTGGCAACATCCAAAATGTGCTAGGCCTACAAATATAATTATGCAAGCAAACACCTAGATTTTGCTTTTGTTAGTAAAAAGCTGGTTCATCTAAAATCAAGTTTAAAGCAACTCTTCCCTGCTTTCCTAGAACACAGAAATCCTACCACCTAGACCATCTTTACACAGAGATGAAGATTTTCATTTTTCAAAGATGTATTTGGGTCCACAAATCCTTGTGGCAGAAGTATAAGGGCTTTGGCACATAAAAAAATCTTACGAAGTTTCTTGGCCTAACACTAGAGGTATAAATAACTGATAATGGAGCTGTACATGAAATTTATTTGACTGGATGTAAGAAGGTTATATTCCAGCCATGGATGCCTAAAGTGGGATATAAAAGAATAAAAGAGAAAGCCAACAGTGCCTTCAACTGGTCTAACTATTGCACATATGCTATCAGGGATACAGAAAACATTGTATTTCTAGACAGGGGGCTACCTGTAAGAGGTTAGAAAGCATAGGAAAGAAGGGACCAATAATTCAAAGTCATTCAACTCAACTTCTGCTCTTACCATTTGAAATGTTTATGTTTTCATTGGACGGCTGCAATTTTATCTGACTTGATACACATTTGCGGAGCCCCTATGCTGTGCACCCTCAATATTCAATATGGGTAACACATACTCTTTCTGATCTCATTTCTGCCTTCTGTTCTTGGCAGGATCCTGGAAATATCTTGGCTGATTGCTTTGGAAGCATGGTCAGTCCCTAGGAAATGGTTAGGGAGGGATAAACAATTAAAAGCAGGACGGGACTTAGAGTCAGAAACCGGAGCCTAAATTCCAGTCCCATTACTGCATGCTTTGTGACTTTGGTCAAGGTTCGTCATTTAGGAAATATGAATATGAAATACACTTTTAAAAACATCCAGTCTAACCCCAACTAGTTATTTGATCACCCAATAATACCACAGAAAAAGAGTCTTCAGCCTGATACTTGAACATCTCTAATAAAGAGAATTTTAAACTCAGTGCACTTTAGTTTACTCATCTATAAAATAACTACTTCATAGAGCTGTTGTGTTGAAGCACACAAGATAACTAATTTCAAAATACTGTTCATATAATAATGATGGCGATTACTTTAAAATATGAGTATGATCAATAATAAATTTTTTTAAATAGATAAAATCTTTACAAAGAGGTAAGCCTTGCACACAGCAAGCAAATATACAATCCTGCTTCCAGCCTCTTAAACTCTCCAACCACCTTCATCTGAGAACCCAACTGAAATTCTGTGTTTACCAGAAGAACAAAGGTGCAGTTTGCATAGCCTGGTTTCCTATTTCCCTACAGTTATTTTTTTTCTTTGCAAACTTTTCAAGATAAAATTCAACACCCCAGAGCTCTGGAGGATGCCTGATCTCCCTTTAGCCAAAACAGGCATCCGGTTTCAACAATAAATGAGATCATCTCATCCCTACTAATACTTCTGTAGATAAGAACCTGTCAGCATTTTCATTATAAAACCTTTTTCTTCCCTCTGGGCTAAGAGACCAACCGGAGCAATCTGCTGGGGAAATAGCTCCAGCAAAGGGTAGTAGTGCACAAGGCTCAAGCACAGAGAAAATGTTAAAATGTTTTCATTCTAAAGAACCCAGGAAAGGTTTATTTGGGAATTAAGCAGGTGGCAGAATTTCAAAGAGCATTTCTTTCTGATGGTCATTGGTCTTCTTTAAAATTTAATCTTTATTGTATTTTTTCCCATTACCATTTGGTCCCCTTACACCTTCTACCCCCAACAATCACCACACTGTTGTCCACGTCCATGAGCCCTTTTCCCTTTCTGCTCAATCCCTCCACCCTCCCACCTCCCCCCACCAGCTGTCAGCCTGCTCTCCATCTATGAGTCTGTCCTCATTTTCCTTGTTAGTTCAGTTTGTTCATTAGATTCCACATAGAGTGAAATGATATGGTAGGTCTTTTAAATAGAAAAAACAAGTTTTTCTTAATGATATGTAAAACAAACTTTTCCCAGGCAGCAGATGTTAGGGGGAGGTTTATCTATTTAATACCTTTAGGAGCAAATACCACCTGTCACAGCATATATGCTACTGAATCTGCGGTCGCAGGGAAGGGGCTTTGGGGTGGTTGGGAGTATGTTCTCAGACTTTCTGAGGTAAAATATTGATGGGAGAGTTATGCCAGCATTACCTCAAATAGGAGAAATTGGGACATATTAATAATCTGCTAGGGATTATAAATAAGATCTCCCTAGCAAAATGATGGCACACTAAATAGTCAATAAAGGTAGGTTGAATATAGCTAATACCTCATCTGGTTCCCACAGTAAACTTTTTTTTCCCACTCTTGAATCTTAGACATAAAAGTGAAAAAGCCTCTTTCTGTGCCATTTCATACTATACTAACACAAACAAAAGTGAAATGGGAAGGTACCATCTGAGAGAGTGAGAAGGTGAAAACTACTAATATCTATGTAACAGCTACTACAGGTTTTCTTATTTGGTTAGTAGAACAAGCCCTCTAAATCCATCCCCATTGAATGGATGAGGAAATTAAGGCTAAGTAAAGTGAGAAAGCTTCCCCAATATTCCAGAGCAATGGTCTGATCACACAGCACCTAATACCAACCTCTACCCTCCGGACCAGCTTTCTACTTCTGTGTCTGCCTACCCAAGACTGCTTTCAGACTTATGACTCACCAAGGGTATCTCTCTGCTTCATCCAGATGGTATGATAATGTTTAAACTAACACTTTCTCCCCCTTTACCTCCTCCTTTCTCCTTCTCCCTTTCCTTCTTCCATCCAAGAAGGTATACCTTCAATGTCATGTCACTACTTTCTGATAACATGTTCTTTCCCACCAGCAAAGAAGCGGTGGATCACAGGTATCCATAGCAGACTTGAGACCAAAACCAAATTCCTTTTCCTTTCTGACCTAGCCCAAGGCCTTGAAAAAATCAGATTAATTTCAGTTACCTCCACAAAGGCTTCTCTAACTACAGTTACAGCAATCATTGATTCTTTTGTCCTCTCATTGACTGTAGCAGGGATTGCCAATCTATTGAGACTATTTTAAAATATGAAATATTTTGAGGATCCTCACTTCACTTGATATTAGTTGTACATATGAAGAAATAGTATCACGTAGAAATCAACAGCTCCCTTCAAGGAGCTATTTTGGGTAGTGTGTAAGTTCATTCACATAAAGTCCTTAGAACCCTGTACATGGTGAGCACTAGATAAGGGTTAGCTTACCCTGCCCTGTTTGCTGTTTTTCCATGTGTATTTCTTAGTGCTGGCACACTAGCCAAACTGAAAGAACCCCAAGAGAGGAATTGTATCTTATTGTGGGCAGGCACCTCATGGTAACTCAAACACAATAAGATATAGTCCCTCCCTTGGGATTCTTTCAGTGTACTGCCATTCCCCAAATGGACATTTCTGCCAAACACACATGGTTCCATGGGAAAAATTCAGTCTCCTAATTTTAGATAACAAGCCAACTGACATGGTAGTAGTCACCATGTTATCTGAAATCTTATTGCAGTAATATCATTAATTGTTATTTAATGCTATCATTATTTAAGATATAATGCAGTGATATTATTCCTTCGGTGGTTTAACTATAATGTGAATGTTAAAAGAGTTGAATGCTTTGGACTTAAACTACTTCAGAAATTTGGACAAAAATTTAATAAGTACAATGCAATGGGATGCCATTACAAATAATATATTTTATATTAGAAATTCAACACATATACACACATACACATGATGTTTTTTAAAATATTACATTATTTATGAGGTTCCCTGAAGCCATAATTTAGGGCCATATTCTTATTCTGTTTCACTTAATCATTTACATTTTCATAAGAAAAATTATTATTGCATATTAATCATCACTGCAATGCACACTGTGTTCATAAGGTTGACAAGAACATTCATATATGTAAATATAAATGGACAAGTCATTAAAGTAGAATTGAATTAGTTATACTCTACTACATCTGGAGTTATAATATATGATTTATAATTAATAAATTCATGACCTCCTAGAGAAAACAATCTACAAGTCCCTGCAACAAGATATCCATGGCGTGAACATTCAATTGTATTTTTAATCTATTATTATCTATTATTTCCTCTATAACATACTAGAGAAGGATAATTTACTAGTGATGACATGTTTAGGCATTTTACCCTAATAGGTATCAAATATATTAGTCAAGGTTCTCCAGAGAGACAGAGATTTATTATAAGAATTTAGCACCCTGGCTGGTGTGGCTCAGTGGACTAAGTGCTAGCCTGTGAACCCAAACGTTGCTAGTTCGATGTCCAGTCAGGGCACATAGCTGGGATGCAGGCCAGGTCCTCAGTTGGGGGCATTCAAGAGGCAACTGGTAGATGCATTTTTTGCACATTGATGTTTCTCTCCCTCTTTTTCTCTCCCTCTTTTTCTCCCTCCCTTCCCCTCTCTCTAAAATTAAATAAATAAACTCTTTTAAAAAATAATTTGGTTTATGCTATTATGGAGGTTGAGAAGTCCCAAAATCTGCAGTTAGCAAGGTAGAGACCTGAGAGAGCCTACATGTAATTTTAGTACAAATCTGAAGGCCTGAGAACCAGGAGAGCTGATGGTATGAATTTCATTCTGAAGAGTAGCAAGGCTAAGACCTAAGAAGAGTTGATGTTTTAATTTAAGAGATAAAACCACAAAAGAATTATATCCCAGACCAAAACAGTCAGACAGGAGTCCTTCTTACTCAGCCAAATTGTTTTATTTATATCTTCAACTGATTGAACGAGGCCTACCCACTTAAAGGAGAGCAGTCTGCTTCACTAAATCTAAAGACTCAAGTGTTAATCTCATCCAGAAACACCCTCACAGCACCCAACATGACATCTAGTCAAGTGCCTGGTCATCCCTTGACCCAGTCAAGTTCATGCATAAAATTAACTGTCACACCAGGATAATACATTGAGTAATGCATAGTCTGTTTCAGCTCTAGGAGGTTTGATAGCACAAGAAGTTCTGAGGCAAACCACTAAAGGAAAATGACAAATTTACTATAACAAATTACATGCTTTTTATTTTTTCATTAACTCATTCAGCAACCATTTACAAACATCTATATAATTTATTTATTCATTCAAAAAATATTTACTGATTGTCTTTTATGGAACAGACACTGGTCTATTTACTAAGGAGCTCACAGCTTAGGTGAACAAATAGAATAAGTGAACAAATTTAGAAGTTAATATTACAATCAAGTTTTAAGCATTAAGCATTAGATGACATGGGCATTCAGAGGTAACTGAATTCAGAAGAGATTTGGGATATTTTATCATATGAACTTTGGAACTTCACCTGGATATTCATGAGTACAAGCAAAAGGCTTCATAATAAATACAAGTCAGAGGTTCTTTAAGATGCTAGCGTCTATAGCTCAACATTCCTTCTTGTGAACATACTTCACTGATTGTACAACATTTAATCCTACCATTTGATATTTAGGCTCTCCCCCCTCCCCCCAAGTTTTTACTAATAAAAGTAAAATTTGAAAGAACCTTGAACTGGCAAGTATATTTTGTCAAATGGGACACAAGGCCTATGCAACCTGCTTCTTTGCGACACTCAGCTCTTGTTTCACTCATTAGCTCATTTTTCATTTTCTCTTTCTGGGTCAAATTTAATCTAGGATATTTTTTGGTGTGAATTATGTAAACTTTTAGATTCTGCTTTTTGTTGCATAAAAGCACTTTAAGAATGTTTTGATGGGTTAAAGTACATATCATTTACTGATGGATCAATTTCGTTGTACTGACTGAAGAACAGTGTTCAGTTGACTATCAACAATCTCCACCTTTTCACAAGTTTGCAGAGTAGATGTAATAAAATGGAAGACAAAAATATGTACTGAATATTTACCACATTCCAGGCATTGTGCTAAGTGTTTTCACAAGTGTTATATTACTTAATTCTTACAACAGTGCTGTAATCAAGGTGTTATTTTTCCTGCTTTTTGCAGCTAAACCTTGTCAGTTTCTCTTCTCTCACCTTGATTTTTAACTTCTCCTTCATAGTTAGAGATCATGGCATAGAAAAATAAAACTGTTTTAGAAATTAGGAGACCTGGTTCTAGCTATGGCTCTGTGGTTTGCTGTGTGCTTTTGAGAAAGTCACCTTCTCTCTTTATAGCCTAATTGTATTTGGTAAATGAATAAGTGAATACTATAGGAAAGGGTGTATTAGATCAAACTTCTTTAAAACATGATTTACAATAATGTTAAGTCCTCTGACAGGAGTGCCTTACATTCAAATTTAGATTTATTCCCAGAAAGGTACATAAAATTAAATTTTTGCAAATTTACTCCTAACTTAAAGGCACTTATAGTAAGTTGCTATTTGAAAGAGACCTATAGTTAATTCTGGAAATGAGTGTAGGCTCTAGATATAAACTGCTTGGGCTCCAATTTTAGCTCTGCTACTTAAAAGCTGTATGACTCCAGGCAAGTTACTTAAACACTGTATGCCTCAGTTGCTCTGTCTCTAACATGGAGGTAAGTATTATACCCAGCTCTGAAAGTTATTGTGATAATTAAGCAAGTTAAAATTTGTAATGCCTATACAACAGTATCTGGTACATGGAAGCAGGCTAGTGTGTATGTGCTGGGACAAGGACTTATGTCTTGACAATGTAAATAGTTGTCACCTGAAGGTGCCCATGTTGAACATGAACAACTGGATTTCTTAAATATTAGATATTTTTAAACTTGGACACACAATACAGTCAAGGAACCCCTATTAACTTAAAGTCTAAGAGGATTTTAATCTTATTCACAGGAAAACAAGCTAATTAGCTGTTATTTATAAATCCATAAAGTAGAGAAAAACTGTTTAAAGCTGGAGAATATTATGATATATAAAGTAATCTGTGGCACTAAAATTTATATAGGCCTCTTTAAAATTAATGTAGCAATATTCATAATAAAATGTCTTAAAATATTTAAAATATATCTTAATGATTCTACTTGTTCTAGACTATCCAAAAGAAATAATTCCAAATACCAAAAAAAAAAAAAAACAAACTTATTCTCTAAGTTTTACTTAATTTTTCTCTTGATAGCAGAAAGTTTGGGTAAAAAAACTAAATGTCTGAAAATAAGGATTATTATCTATTATACAGCAATTAATATATATACACAAATCCTAATATAATCTGAAAACATTCAAAAGTAAACTCAATGTGATTACAATTACATTTAAAAAATACATTATATATATACCAACAAAAACAAAATAATACCAGGATAATATACACTAAAGTATTGACAGTTTTTATCTCAGTCTTTTGGGACAATAATATTTTTAAAAATTTGTTCTATTTCTGATTTATGTTTTTTAATTTATTTCAATGAACATGTATTACTGTAAAACAAAAACAAAGAATACACCAAAACAGTCAAACATTGGCAATATTTAAAATATTCATTTAGAGAAAAACTGTCCTATTATTGACAAAAACATACATAGTGATATATCAATAAATGAATCTTCTGGGACCACTGCTCTTAGAACAAAGTTGGTTATGTATAAATAAACAAATAAGCAAACAAAACCACCTCACTGTAGAGACTTTCTATGCCAGAAAAGGAGTCCTGGGAGAGGTTGGATAATACCAGAGGGTTTCAGGGAACTGTCCACCGGGGAAGTGCTGACAGGCACTGATCCTGGGAAGATTACAAAAGCACCCTCTGGAAGTTGGGATTCCACAGCCCAGTTTCCTTTCCTATTCCACTTCTTTCCTGAGATCTCTTCACTTTTCTATCATTCTTCCTTTCCCTGTGCCCCCTCCATTCTCTGTTTTCCTCATACTATGGAGATGAAAAGAAATAACACTTACAAAGCACTTAGAAAATGTCTAGTTTTTATAGATGTTTAATCAAGCTAAATTCTTTTCCCCCTTCCCTTTCACCTTACAACCCCCTCCTCCTTTTTCTTTCTTTCTTTCTTTTTTTTTTTCCCTATTTTCTCCCATTTTACCTCTTACTTACTCTCACTCTTTTTTCTCTGGGGAGTCACCATATAGACAAGAGGGAGGTTGCTTTCAACCAGATGATTCCTTTCCATTGAGAGGTGGGGCAGCTTATGCAATATTTAAACATTCCCTGGTGGGGGGGGCACGGAGGGGGAAACAGGTTCCAGGACTCTACAACATTTTCAAGAACGTTTCCCTGCCCTAATCCATCAAGCAGGATATCCAAGGCACCTAATATGGCCTAGGAGCTTGATGGTTTGATTCATCTGAGCTGTTATATTAACAAATGGTATGGGGGGGGGGGAGAAGTTCCCTAAGGTATGAACAATATTTCAATGATATCTTTTGAGTTAAAAAAGAGAAAGGAATAATTGTAGAGAACATTACACTTTAGAAAACCATTTAGAATATTAGTGGAAGTAACAAGCATTCTATGTTGTATTTTGTTTTGCTTTGTTTGTTTTGCCTCAGAAATGGTAGTTGGAAAGGGGAGAGTGAAGGGAAGGGGACTCCTAGGACCTACTGACCCTTGTCATGAAGCTATGGCAAGATAAAGAAAGAGGAAAAATACATAGAGTTGGCCATGGAATTACATTTAGAAGTTGAATTTTTGCAGGTGGAGAAAACAGTGAGCAAAAGTAAAGCAAATGTCTATTTTCAGATAATGACACAAAAACAACCAAGAGGAGAAAAACCTTTCAGAAGGCCCTATTCTCCATGGAGCATCCGCTCCCAAAGTGGCATATTATGGTGATCGCATGTGGCTGGGACAAGAACAGGACTGATATAATAGGAAAATTCTTTTTCAAACAACAAACTCTTTTTCTCCTGCGAGACTTTAAGGTCAAGGAGGGACTGTGAGTTTCCTGTATTTTAGAGAAGGAAGTGGAATTACCTCCCCTCAAATGACTTGTAATTCCTGAAGGAAAAGAATGGTGTCATAGTTACATTTGTGTCTTTAATGCCTATCACAGTGCCTAGGATAGAGTCTAGCAAGGAAAGACACTTGACACATATAGTCATAAATTATATGGTCCAGTAAATAAACTGAATGACAGGATATAGCAAAGGATGAGAGTTAAGGGTCTGCAGATTGCTAAGTGACAAAAAGAAATTATTTAAGGTTTTTGCCTTGAAAGTTACTCAGCACCCTTCAAGACATTACTAGGCTTTGGAATAATAATAAGAAACAGTTTGAGACTTTTTTTTAAACTGATAAAGTATGGCCTACACACAAACATGGTTTTAGGCTTTTCCATGCTAAATAGCTTTCAGGATAGACAAATAAATAGCCATCCTAATAATTTTAGTTCCTAACTTAATTAGATAATATTGGAAAGCACACATTTTTGGAGGCTCCAAATTGACAGCTATGTTTTCATGAGTTATTTTTTCAATAATTATTTAAATTCCACTTTCATTGTTCAAAGATTCAACTAAAATACTCATTTTTATATTTTCCTTAAATCAATTTTAAAATTAATATAGTCATCTACCACATCATTTAACTTGGGAGACCATGGGGGATGAGAGCCATATACCTCCACATCTCCAGTGCCTAGTGTTTATTGGTTGCTCAGTGAATATTTTCTGATTGAATGGAATAAATGGTACCAGGTTTTCATTAATTTTCATAAATCCACTATGTTTTGTGAATATTTTACCAATATATAAATGTTTTCTACATGTTACATAAACATTTAGCATAGAGAAAAATAACTTTAAGGAAAATAATGATCAATCTCATAATAAAGATTAACCATTTATCAAAATAACTATCTTAACAATGAAAGAAGTTCCTCCTGGAAGTGATGAGCTCTCTTAATGGAGCTATAAAAATAACGGAGGCCATATGAAGGTATCAATCATTTGACGAAACATACATATTTATTTAAATCGTATTTCTTACAATGGCATAGTAATATGTAATACAATAGTTATTTTTGCTGTGGCCATTCTACCTATGAGGAAACTGAAAGTTTAGGGAAATCATATATCTATTAAGTGGTACATCTAGTTTTGAAACCAAGGCCTATATGATATACATTATTTTCTGTTGTCATCTGTCAAATAGTGTTGAAGAATTTCAGTAGAGAAAGGCTTGAGAGCCTCCAATGATCTGAAAATCAGGGGGAAACTTAACAACATAAAAGAAACCTCTTTGAAAATGAATTTTAAAGGATGAATACATATTTAACAACATTCTCCACACCAACAACTCATTTGATTATCAGCTTGTGCTTAATTTCCCTTGACAAATAATTCACCTTTATTAATAATCATTTACCACTGCAAAGCAATCTTGTAAGTTTATGGGAATGGATTTTAAACAGTAACCATGGCTAAGATGCTGTTGTAAATACAATTAGAAGAGTAAATGAAGAGAAGCATGGGGGGAGGGTGGCAGCTTATCTGAGGAGAGGAGTTAACAAGTTAGTTATCGGTGGTGTTCATTCACATATATCTTCCCGACAGCGGCGGACATACAAACCTTCAACAACTCTAAGACCATTTCAGGGATTTCAAAAGGGGTCTAGCTATTCCGATCTGTAGTATAATTAATTTTTTTTTAAAAACTGACTCTAAGGTGCAGCCTATCATATTGAATATAATACGTACATAAATCTCTGGCAGTAACTTCACTGTTAAACGATATTATAAATGATACCACTGGACAATGTTAGAGCTCCAGCAGATCATCTCATCTACACCTCTCAATTTATGGAATAAAACCCAAGGCTCAGAAAAAAAGAGAAGATTCTATAGCCATAGTATAAGACTCACAATCCTGACTCCTAATTTTCCCATTAAACCTATACCCTCTATGAGCACTGTCCATAAAGTTGAATGTGTATGTCTCATTAACTTCACTGCCTAATATGCTTGTCAGCTGTCCAATCCAGTGCTTCTGTTGTGTTTCAATATAAAAGGGATCCTGTGATTATTCACTCACAAACGTGAATTTTCAGTTACTTCAGATGATGCTCTTTCCTAGAGCCAACATAGTAGCCACAAAAATGTTTTATACAAACCAGCTTCTACAATGAAAATAAATGAAGGTGTGTACTTAGGAATAAGGTGACGTGCGTTCATATGATTCATGGGCTATGAGTGCTCACATACCAAGTTCTATACACCTTTTTCAGGGGGTACATTATCGAGTTCACTAAAAAAGTTTCAGACAAGAAACAAGGAATGGTAACCTGCTTCATAAACCTTCCAACCTCATTACCTTGGCATCACCAATCACCTTTACAAAAATATGGGGTGGGACAGTTAAGTTATTCACTAGAAACTTCACTAACTGCGCCACCTCCTGATAAAATTTCTGAGTATTGATTTCAAGTAGATTGTATAAGCTCAGAGAAAAAAACACAATTGGGGGCAACATGAGCCTAGCTCCATTTTTTCCCTGTCTAAAATAAAAATAAGCTCCTCGGCTTTAAAAGTGCCAAATTGCAAACTGATATGTTCAAGTTAATCTCCAATACGTCTACCACCCCAGCTAACCTGGGCTGACCGCGGGTGGTGCGGTCAGGGCTCCAGGCAGCAGTAGCCTGCGATGAGTTCCGGAGCTCGCAGATGAGCGGCCGGGAGGGAGCCCAGTCACTAAGTAAATGTACAGTGAGATCCCCAGCAGAGAGCAAGCTAAGGCGCCCCCTTTCCGAGCATATCTGCTCTTGGAGCTTCTGTACATTAGAGACCAGGGTCCTGTCACGATCGAGTTATCAACCCAACATCGGACGCCAGAAAATCAGTGTACTCTCCAGGCCCCCAAACCCAGCCGGCTCCCAGGGAGAGCAGAGCAAGTCGTAGCTTCTGTCACTCTCCCGATAGGCAGACACACAAACAAATAACAAAAGAATTGTTCGCACCCCCATGGGAGGCAGCATGCATTAAAAAGACATGAACCTCTTCCTACCTTGCATCCAAACATCAACGACAAAGTGTTGTTGGTGCAAGCAACTTTGCAGTGGCAAATCATTGGTGTAAAACAGTCAGGGTCCTTAACAACAGGGGACATTCCTTTCGGGCTGCGGCAGTGGCAGCTCGCTGGGGGACGCGAACACAGTGCTCCCCGGGCATGTGGAGCGACAGCCTAGACCGGGCAGCCGCTTCGATCACTGCCCCCTGCGCCCCGCGCAGCCATCTCAGCGCCGGGGTAGAAGCAATGCCGAGGGCAAGTACCGGAGCGTCTCGGGGTCTCCCTTCCCTGGGGAAAGATGCGTGGGGGGAGGGACAGAAACAAGAAGGGTTTTCCCCCTCTATGGTGAATTTGGGGGAGGTAAAAATTTAAATAAATAAATAAATAAATAAATAAATAAATAAAAATAAAAGGAAGCCAGGCACTTAGAGGAGGGTTCAAAGGAGGTGGGGCAGTATTAGCATGTAAAAGGATGTGCCCGCCTACTCGCTCCACTCACACAAGATTGTCATGAGAGCTGAAGGGAGCTGAAATTATTCTCTGAAGAAAAAAAAAAAATACTGCAGCTCCGAATTTGGTAAAAAGCCAGTGGCTTGCAGCAACCCAGAGTCACCGTGGGGAGCGCTGGCCGGGCCAGTCAGGTGGGAAGGAGGGGCTGGGAGCTGGAGGGAGCGCGGCGCTGGCCAGCCTAGCCCAGCCTGTGGGCCACCGGTGAGCTCTGTGCCACCTAGAAGTCCCTGGGGTGGATGCTCTGGGGCTCTTAGAGCCTACGTGACCCAGAGACTATATTCAGCCCCCTCTGATGCTGCTGGCTGAGCGTGGGCGACCTCTGATGCTGAATCCCTGAGAAGGGAAGGCCCGAGCAAACCCTGCTCCGGGCATCCTCCCGGCCCTCTGACAAAAGTGTGCCTGGGCTGGTGGCATGCAAGGGAGCAGGCGATGGGTTGGAAATGGTTTCCCTGGGGCCCTGGGCCCTTGATTTCTGGGGCAGAGAGCTTACTCCCTCTCTGAATGGTAGATTCAGCCTTAGAACCAAGGCTTTATTTGATATATTTGTCAAATTCACAAAGGAAGAGTCCACCTCCTCCTCATATTGATGTCTCAGAAGCTCCAAGAAGCCCCAGAAGTATTTATGTAGTTCCGGAAGTATGAATGTCAAGACTGGTGGTGCTTTACTGGTTTTTTCCTTTTCTTTTTAAAGTGGGGCTGTCAAAATTGCAAAAGACCAAAAAATATCAGCATGTGTCTCGCCCAGCTGCAAAAATGCTTATTGGTGGAAAAAAAAAAAAATTATAGGAAGGCTACAGACAAGAAAGCGGATAAAACTAGCACTCTTTGGGTGCCGCCTGAGTGTCTGGCACTATGCCTCACAGACGGTATGTGGAAAGAGATCAGGGTTTGGACTCAGACTCTGGTTCTAGTGATGAGTGTGACTTGTATAAGTCACTTAGAGTGCCTGAGCCTCTGTTTGCCTACCTGTAAATGAGGTTATTAACCTCTACCCTACAGAGTTGTCACAATAAACAACACATTTCTGTAGTAAGCCTCTGTGATACCTGGCAGCTGCTCTCGACTTACAGAGCTTATTTCATGTCTTAGCCTGACAGGTAAATGTTATTGGACACATTTTCTTAGAGGAGTAAACCGAGGCTCTCAAGGTTATATCATTTACCCAAGTCATGCAATCAATGAGCCATGAAGGTGAGGTTCAAGGAAAAGTGGTGGGAGAGAGTTTACAATTCACAGGAGACATTACACACTTCTTCAGAAGTTAGTTCCAAAGTCTCCAGATTTATTTGGGAAGGGTCAGTCCTATTGCATTCACATTAATCTGACATTTTCAAAAGTATCTTTCTAACTGGGCATTGAACTCAGATCTTGGCATACAGCAACAACATAGCCCTAAATATTCATAGCAAATATTTCCAGAACCACGCTTTCCTGATGCATTCCCACCATGTCAGACCATATGTACTCTAAATTTATAAGAGCCCGAATAACATTATACTCTTCAGCCTTATAAAGTTCCAGCAAGAACAAAACAACTGGCAAGCTGTCAAGTTAAATGTAGTGCCCTATAAACTAATTTTCACTTGCCCATGTTCAAAATGCCCGACCCTCCTGTCCCAAGTTAATGAAAACCAAACTTGATTGCATCAAAATTCCCTGGGGAGATTGTTTTCTAAAATAAATAAATAAATAAAAAATTCTCAGGCCCAGCCCTACATTCTCATTCCTTAGCTTAGGAGGATATCAAAGAATCTACAATTTCAATCAGCCCCACATGATGAAAAGAATCAAGACCTCTTAAAGGCAATTGAAGCAAATCTGGTCCTAACTAAAGAGAGAAGCTATGTCTCAGGCTTTGGGATTCTTACACTAAGTGTTAGAGTCCTTACCTAGTTGGTTTCTTTATTAGGAATCAAGATTTCTCAATCAAGTTCATATCTAGGGACTGCTGCGGCTCAGAGGTCTAATATATGTGGACTTAAACATAGCCGATCACACTTAAGGAGAACTCTGGTCTGGTGCCTTCTGTGGAATCTTAAAAGTCACTTTCACAGATTAAGTGAATCCCTTAGCATTTTATCCCTTTATGTTACCATAAAATGTGTGATTGTATGAGCACTTCCACCTACAGAGCATCTATAATTACGGTTGTTTTTCCAAAGGAGACTGGATTCTAAAAATCTTGTACAATATTTCCCTTATTCATTAGCCTATAATTTAGATTTCAGATACCCCAAAAGTATTGTATGCTCTATATTGTGATGTTCCAATAATATCTAACACAGTCTTTCCCTAATGAATTACCCAAGTTAAGGCTGACCTCCTATTCTAGGGCAGCATTAAAGGCTGCTATGTTCAAGTTATTTCCCATTTTACAGTTTGTGCTGGTTTAGATTGAGACAGCCAAATTAAAAAATATAAAGAAAATGTATATTTAATTTGCTTGATCTTTAATCAATGAGAGTTCATTTGCTCCCCTCTCTCTCTGTGTACACACACATCCCTGTGCATCTGCTTGTGTGTGTATATTTGTTATCTGTTTATAGGCATCTGAAAAAATGCTTTCTCTTAGTTCTGGTCTCTCACTAATAACTCTGGGGTGAATTGAAGGGGAGGGAGATGGAATGTGGTTTCCATGACAATGCATTCCATAGTTACAGCCAGTAACCACTATGGTTAAAAAAAAAAAAAAAAAAAGTCACTTTTAACTTAAGATGTGAACACACTGCATTTTTGGTCTGAAAAGCACTAATTTGGGAGTTTACTGCATGGGGGTGTACTGTAATATTTTTAGGAGGAGATATTACTAGGGAATGCCAGGAGATGATGCATGCATTTTAATAGTCAAAATAACCACCCTTAATTAGACATCTCAATGATTAGCAACACAGTTCTTCCCAATAATCATCACTTTTACAAAATGCTACATGACAACTACATGCTATTAAACATTTTTCCTAATGACAACTTTTCTCAAAATGAACTCATAATCACACACACAAAAAATCACAGATCAATAAATGTGGCCATGTTGTTTAATTTTAATATTTTATTGTTATTATTCCATATCAGAAATTTTAACAGTTAAGAAGCATTTGTTATTTGCCCATCTTTTTCTTTCTCTGCTAATCCCTTCCATAGCAATTTTTTAAAAGAGGTGGTTCATGTTGGGAGGGAGGAGTGTGTATTGGACAGTAGGAGACATGGTGTTTTTTTGTACTGGCCTGTGTGACTTTTAGCAAGATACTCAGCCTCTCTGAGCCTCAAGTCCCTTCTATATTAATATTAAATGGGTATACCAAAGCATCTCTAAATTTATTTCCAGTGCTGAATTTCTCTGAGTGGACTTACAAATATAAGAACTTAAGAATTTGAGAAGCTATTTTATTCAAGTCACTTGTCTTCAGAAAGCAGACTCCTCTGTACTGCTTGATATTCGATCTGCTCTAATACAGTGTTTGCTATATGCACTGTTTTAAGTTCAAAGATGTGGCAGAGACTACTTTTGATCATTGTTTGTACCTCTTTTGAACTTTTCATTCATCCATGGAGGAAGTACTCACACAAAATAAATTGACAAACATGATGGATCTAGACTTTGTTCTTCACAGAAATATTTACCAGCACAGCACTGGTTTAAGTACTTTATCTATATTAACTTATTTAATCACTCCAAACACTAAATCTAAATCTGCCCCCCCCCCAAGAAAAGAAAGAAAAGAAGAGAAAACTGAACCACAGAGAGATTAAGTAACTTGCTTAGGTTAACAAAATGTGTATACTAGCTAGTTAAATGAATAAACTAACAAAAATCTTGATGGCTTTCAACCACAAATGTTTATTTCTTCCTTATGTTAGATGTCCTTCCTAGCTTGGCTGTGGGTCTCTCTAGCCTATGTTGTCCCATGAACAGAAGAGCTGCCTCTTTCAGGGCTGCAATCATCCCATCAGAGAAGGAAAATGACCAATGGCTGTGTA
Organism: Furipterus horrens; assembly: GCF_987537825.1. Lineage (NCBI taxonomy): Eukaryota > Metazoa > Chordata > Mammalia > Chiroptera > Furipteridae > Furipterus > Furipterus horrens. Next base: position 61,017,593 of record NW_028327172.1, on the reverse strand, counting down.
TGCGATGACTCAATGTTTCCGTTCAGACATTACAAACATCTTCCTGTTCATGTTTTATTAGCCAATACAAGTCAGTGGGTTAGGAAAGGATAATCCTCTCACAGAAAGGAAGGATAAAAGAGTAGAAACAATAATACAATTAGACAAGAACTTAGCAGGGTGAATTTGAACCCAAGCAATCTGACTTGAATAGCCAAGTTCTTAACAACTAGACCACTTTGCCTATTACTTAGAGATAAGGCATCTCAATTTTTCACCTACTTTCCATGATAAGGTTTGTTATGTAGTAACTCTTGGAGGGGATTCTCCCCCGTGATTCCAATAAAGAAAGCATAGTAGATTTTGAAAACATAAGAGCTTTGGAGCCAGCTAATCAGACACACCAGGTTTTGCCACTGATTGCTGTGTGATTTCAACCTTTATGTTCCTTTCCCTCACCTCCCTTTCACTGCAAATCAAAATTCACTTTTTACTTAATCTTATAGTAGAGATATTTTCCTGAAATTAATTAATCAATAGATTTTAACCACAAACTACATTTTTATCATTGGGTTTCCTGAAATATGTAAGGCAGAGAGGTATATAAATATATTCCTTCCCGCCGTGAATGAGTTCACAAATTGAAAAGATTGTCAAGAAATGAAGACTAGCAGTCGCTCCTTCTGACAGTAGGTAAGTATACACAATTAAGTACTTATAACTGTACTTTAAGTACATAAAAATATTTGACAGACCTAGTTAATGTGTCTAACTACCATTTCCTGTTCTGTAAGAAGATGATAATACTATAGCATTGCTGTGAGGCTTCAATGAGACCATGGATTTCAATATGGCTGTCACTCATCTGGTTCATGCTAGGTACTCAGTAAGTTGGAGAACTTTATGTTAATTTCATAATTTTTGTTTCAATACAGTATTCCCTCACTTATCACAGGTATTACGTTCTAGATCCCCTGCAATAGGTGAAAATCTGGGAAGTAGGAACCTTACATTTATTTTAGTATTTACATATATTTTAAGGCTTTATAACCCTTCTCACACACTATAAACCATTCCCAGTCCCTTATTAACTTTTCCCACTCCCTTATTAACCTTTTCCACACTTTCATGAACACTATTTATGTTCTTAAATATATTCTACACTCTTAAACCTACAAAACTTTAAGAACAAACATATACAGTACCACAAAATCCTGTGATATAAAGAAAAATCCGCGATAAATAATTAAATATAATATTTTTTTTAATCCCGCTATACAGTGAGGCCATAATAAGTGAACCGCCATATAGAGAGGGACTACTGTAAAAGTTTACTGGAGAGAATAAACCTATTAGAGCCAATGTGTATAATCTCTTTATTCTGAACAATTCTAACACTTTAACCTTTCTTCACAAATAGTATTCTCCTCTAACATCCTCAGCCCTGTCATGTCCTGCTTACTGAGGAACACGCAACTGCAGTGAGAGTTTATATTAGAATCAGGTCCTGTTCAGCTGACTGCAGTACCTATCACGTTTTTCCCATGATTGTCAAATCTCTGTGTTCTCTGTAACTTCTCAGTCCTTCATTTCCACTCACCTGCCCTGGAGTATAAACCTGTTTGGGTTAGTCACACTTAATGACTAGCTGACCTTTATCTGAGTCATATTTGGCAGGTTTGCTTGACCTTTATCGAAAATAATTTTCTTGTTTATCTGTAGTTTTGAATGATTGAGTCAATACCTGAATAAATACAGAGCAAATGAATGTGTGGGTTAAACCAGGCTTCCTAGTTGAGCAGCATAGATCTTGGTCTCCTAATCCAGCCCCTGACACCCTCCCTCCCAGTTGGAAGGAGTACACCCTTTATTGACGAAATGCCAGCCCATTGATGCAAAATCAATTTTGACAATTTGTTTTAGCAGCAAGTGTTTTCAATTAACAATTGTTCTCACCTACACTAAGGCAAGGAAAAAGTTTGCCTATAAAACTGCTTACAATGTTCGCTTTCACCCTTATTGCCATTTTGAAAAAGCAGCTCCAAATGATAACCCTCTGTACCACCTGTGAGAATTTCTTCAGTAAAAATAAAATAAAATAAAATAAGAACTCTTCTTAGGTCTTTTTATTCACTAAATTTGATTTCAGTGTGGAAAGCATAATATTTGGGTCATGTTTCCAGTCCCAACTTTGAAACTTATGTAACCCTAAGTGAGTTAATCTCTTCGAGAGCTAATTTTCTCATCCATTAAAAAAGGGAAAAGGTTGTTAAATGATAACACCTATATTACAAGGCAGATTCACTGAAATACCATATGTGAAATTACCTTTCAAACTCCCTGTTATACATTTTTCATAACCAAATACAGCATTTATTTTAATCATGTTTATTGTAAGTACAAAGCAAAAGATTAGTGTACAAATAATCTTAAAATAATGTAATGCACAAAAAAGCAATAAGAAAGCATTCACAATTCCATTGCTAGAGACAAGTAATCTCAATATTTTAGAGGATACACATCATGTAATATTTCAATGAAACTGTGTTCAAAGTTGATATAGTGTAGGCAGCTTTTGAATATAATATACCTTTGATACCTATACATGATTTTATTTATTTTTAATTTTTTATTGCATTATTTTTACATTACCTTTTATAACCCTTATATTCCCCTCCCCCTAGCACTCACCACACTATTGTTCATGTATGTTCATGAGTCCTTTGCCTTTTTCTCAACCCCTCCACCTGCTAACTCGTCCCCCCACTAGCTGCCATCCTGCTCCCCATCTATGAATCTGTCCCCACTTTCCTTGTTAGTTCAGTTTGTTCATTAGATTCTACATATGAGTGAAATCATCTGGTATTTGTCTTCCTCTGGCTGGCTTATTTTACTTAGTGTAATGTTCTCCAAGTTCATCCATATTGTTGCAAAGGGTAAAATTTTTCTTCTTTTTTAAGACCAAGTAGTATTCCATTGTGAAAATGTCCCAAAGTTCTTTTATTCACTCATCTACTGATGGACACTTGGGCTGCTTCCATGTCTTGGTGATTGTAAATAACACTGCAGTGAACATAGTGGTGCTTATGTTCTTTTGAATTAGTGTTTTGGATTCCTTCGGATATATTCCCAGAAGTGGGATCACTGGGTCAAAGGCAGTTCCATTTTTAATTTTTTGTGTTATCTCCATACTGCTTTCCACAGTGGCTGCACCAGTCTGCATTCCCACCAACAGTGCACAAGAGTTCTCTTTTCTCCAAATCCTTGCCAACACTAGTTGTTTGTTGATTTATTGATGATAGCCATTCTGACAGGTGTGAGACGGTATCTCATTGTGGTTTTAATTTGCATTTCTCTAATGATTAATGACATTGAGCATCTTTTCATGTCTATTGGCTATCTCTATGTCCTTTCTGGAGAAGTGTCTATTCAGGTCCTTTGCCCATTTTTTAATTAGGTCATTAGTTTTTTTGGTATTGGGTGTTGTAAGTACTTTGTAAATTTTGGATATTAACCCCTTATCAGATGTACCAGTGAATATATTTTCCCATTCCGTGGGTTGTCTTTTTATTTTGTTGATGAGTTCCTTTGCTGTGCAAAAAACTTTTTAGTTTGATGTAGTCCTGTTTGTTTATTTTTTCTTTTCTTTCCCTTGTCTGAGGAGATATATCCAATAAAATATTGCTATGAGCAATGTCTGGGATTTTGCTATGTTTTCTCCTGGGATTTTTATGGTTTCCGGTATAACATTGAAGTCTTTGATACATTTTGAATTTATTCTTGTGTGTGGTGTAAGAAGGTGGTCTAGTTTCATTTTTCTGCATGTATCTGTCCAGTTTTCTCAACACCACTTATTGAATAAACTATATTTACCCCATTGTACGTGCTTGCTCCCTCTGTCAAATATTAATTGACTATAAAGGTGTGGATTTATGTCTGAGCTTTCTGAGCTTTCTATGCTGTTCTATTGATCTGTGTGTCTGTGTTTATGCCAGTACCATGCTGTTTTGGTTACTATGGCCTTATAGCACAGTTTGATATTAGGTAGCATGACTCTTCCAACTTTATTCTTCTTTCTCAGGATTGCTGTTGTTTATTTGGAGCCTTTTGTGGTTTCATATACATTTTAAAATATTTGTTCTAGTTCTATGAACTATGTCATTGAAATCTTGATAGGAATTGTGTTGAATCTATAGATTGCTTTGGATAGTATATGCAGTTTAATGATGTTAATTCTTCCTATCCATGAACACTGATGTGCTTCCACTTGTTTGTATCTTCTTCAATTTCTTTCTTCAGTGTCATATAATTTTCCAAGTACAAGTCTTTTACACCCTTGGTTACGTTTATTCCGAGGTATTTTATGATTTTGAAGCAATTGTTAATGGGATTTTTTCCTTGATTTCCCTTTCTTTTAGTTCATTATTGACATATAAAAATGAAACTGATTTTTGGATATTAATTTGTATCCTCCTATTTTGCTGAATTCATTTATCAATTCTAGTAGTTTCTTGCTGGAATTTTTGTCATGCCATCTGTGAATAGAGACAGTTTTAATACTTTCTTTCCAATTTGGATGCCTTTTATTTCTTCTTCTTGTCTGATTGCTGTGGCTAGGACTTCTAGTACTATGTTGAATAAGAGAGGTGAAAGTGGACATCCCTGTCTGTTCCCAGTCTTACGGGGAACTCTTGTAGTTTTTGCCCATTGAGTATGATGCTGGCAGTAGATTTGTCATATATGGCCTTTATTAAGTTTAGGTATGTTTCCTCTATTTCCAGTTTGCTGAGAGTTTTTATCATAAATGGGTGCTGGATTTTATCAAATGGCTTTTCTGCATCTATTGATATGATCATATGGTTTTTACCCTTCATTTTATTTATGCGGTGAGTCACTTTTATTGATTTGCAAATGTACCACCCTTGCATTCCCAGAATAAATCCTACTTCATCATGGCGTATGATCTTTGGAATGCATTGCTGTATTCAGTTTGCTAATATTTTGTTGAGGATTTTAGCATCTATGTTCATCAGAGATATTGGCCTATAATTTTTTCTTTGCAGTGTCTTTATCTGGTTTTGGAATTAGGATAGTGCTGGCCTTGTAAAATGAGTTTGGGAACCTTGTCTCCTCTTTAATTTTATGAAATACTTTGAGAAACAGAACTATTAGTTCTTCTTGGAATGTTTGGTAATATTCCCCTGTGAAGCCATCTGGTCCAGGGCTTTCGTTTGTTGGGAGCTTTTTGATTACTGCTTCAATTTCACTAGGTGTAACCTGTCTATTTGGATTTTCTGATTCTTCCAGATTTAGTTTGGGGAGATTGTATGTGTCTAGGAATTTATCCATTTCATCCAGGTTGTCCAGTTTGTTGGCATATAGTTGTTCATAATATTTTCTTACACCTGTATTTCTTTGGTGTCTTATTATTTCTCCTCTTTCATTTCTCACTTTATTTATTTGGATCCTTTCTCTTTTTTTCTTGGTGAGTCTTGTTAAAGGTTTATCAATCTTGCTCATCTTTTCAAAGAACCAGCTCTTAGATTCACTGATCCTTTGTATTGATTTTTTAGACTCTATTTTATTTTTTCTCTGCTCTTTATTATGTCCTTCCTTCTATTCACTTTGGGTTTTGTTTATTGTTCTTTTCAGGTTCCTTTAAGCATGAAGTTAGATTGTTTGAGCTTTCTCTTGTTTTTTGAAATAGGCCTGTAATGTCATGAACTTCCCTCCTAGGATTGCTTTCCCTGTGTTCCACAGATTTTGGATTGTTATGTCCTTTTTTTTTCATTTGTTTCAAGGTATCTTTTGATTTCTTCCTTGATCTCATTATTGACTCATTCATTGTTTAATAACATGCTATTTAGCTTCCATGTCTTTACATATTTTTCAGTGTTCTTCTTGTGATTAATTTCTAGTTTCATAGCATTGTGGTCAGAGTAGATGCTTGATATCATTTCAATCTACTGAAATTTATTGAGACTTCTTTCGTGTCCTAACATGTGGTCTAGCCTAGAAAATGTTTCATCTGCACTTGAAAAGTATGTATATTCTGATGCTTTGGGGTTAAATGCTCTGAAGATGTCAGTTAAATTCATTTGGTCCAGTGCGTCGTTTAAGACCACTGTCTCCTTGTAGATTTTCTGCTTGGAAGGTCTATCCATTGAAGTCAGTGGTATGTTAAAATCCCTGACTATGACCATGTTTCTGTCGATCTCTCCCTTTATGTTCATCAAGATTTGATTTACATATTTAGGTGCTTCTGTGTTGGGTGCTTAATTGTTGACTAGGGTTATATCCTCTTGTTGGATTGTTCCCTTTATCATTATGTAGTGTCCTTCTTTGTCTCTTACTGTAGCCTGGGTTTTAAAATCTATTCTGTTAGATATAAGTATTACTACCCCAGCTTTTTTTTCTTTTCCACTTGCATAAAATATCTTTTTCCATTCCATATCCATGTTTTTAGACAGATGTCTTCCTACAAAAACGCCATTAACAATACCATAGGATTTGGATATTTCATGGTATATTTTATAAATACCTTCTTGTCAATGGTAAATATACTTCTGACTTCAGTGTGGTGAGGAAAATTGAAACTTTCTTGTGGATAAATATTTGCACAGATCCATAACAAAATTGTCAGGCTAAAACTTACAAATGGAGAATTCTTGATGCAAAGGGCTTGGACAGTTTTTAAATTTAATGCATAATTGCCAATTTTTGTTTGTATCAATTTAAAGTTCCATTAAACATTCTTATAGGACTCAGTTTTATTCTTCATTAATAATATCTTATAGAAGATATTTCTGCAAAACTCTGCTGGTAGATTCTGACTTGTCTGAATATGTTGCTTTTATTATATTTGGCTATTTTATTGGTTTTTATATGCTAGTTTAGCTTAGTATAAATTCTATATTGCAAGTTATTTTCTTCTAGTATGTTGAAGAGTTGATCTGGTTGTTTTCTTTGTAAGTGCTTAATTTTGTTTCGCACTGATCAGTTTTATTCACTCATTGTTTCAGTGTTCTGGGGATTCACTCCAAAGTAATTAGATACAGAGTTAATTTTCTTTATCCTGTTTAGGTCTTCTTGTGATGGCTGCATCTAAGGATTCATGTCTTTAATCAATTATAAAACAATGTAAAGGCATGATTACTTTCCATTTTTCTCTCCTTCAAGTTTTCTATCTCATTTTTCTCATTAAGTTGCAATTAGATTCATACTTACTGTCCTTTTCTTTTCTATTTGTTATCTTTTTAGGGCTCATGCTGTATTATGGGTAATTTCTTCACATAGTCTTTCATTTACTATCTTTAGTTCTTTAAAACACTTATTTTGTTTTTAATTGTAGTTACTATAATTTTATGTTTTAAAAGTTCTATTGTTTTTTATTGAGATATAATTTAAATATTAAATTCTATAAGTATAAGATGTACAATGTGTTGATTTGAGATATATATTGCCAAATGATTACCACTAACACTTCCATCACCTCATGTAGTTGCCATTCATTTTTTTGTGGTAAGAACACATAAGATCTGTTCTCTTAGCAACTTTCAAGTATACAGCACAGCATTAACTCAAATCACCATGCTGTACATTAGATCCTCCAAACTTACTTCTCTTATAACTGAAAGTTTGTACCCTTTGACTAACATCTCCTCGTTTCCCTCTACTCCTCAGCTGCTGGCAAACACCATCCTACTCTACTTCTATGAATTTGGCTTTTTAAATATTTCACATATAAGTGAAGCATTTACCTGTCACCAACTGACTTATTTCAATTATCATAATGTCTTCAAGGTCACCATGTTGCAAATGGCAGGATACCCTTCTTTCTTATGGATGAATAACATTTCACTGTATAGTAGTCCCTCTCTATATCACGGTTCACTTATTGCAGCCTCACTGTATTGAAGGATCTTTTAAAATATTATATTTAATTATTTATCGTGGATTTTTTGCTATATTGCAGGATTTTGCAGTACTGTATACGTATGTTGTTAGTTACATAGGTTTAAGAGTGTAGAACAAATGTAAGGTTCCTACTTCACAGGGGGGTCTAGAACGTAATACCTGTGATAAGTGAGAGAATACTGTACATATATCCATTTATCTTTTGAGGGACACTTAGGTTGTTTTTATAGCTTGGCTATTGTAAATAATGCTGCCATAAACATGAGAGTGCAGATATCTCTTTGATATCCTCTTTTCATTTTCTTTAGTTATATACCCAGAAGTGGAATTGCTGGATCATACGGTAGTTTCTTTCTTTTTTTTTTTTTTTTTCCGTTCTTTTATTTTATTTTATATTGTTTTCCACAATGGCCATACCAATTTACATTCCTACCAACAGTGCACAAGTATTCCTTGCCAATACTTGTTATCTTTTGTCTTTTTGATGATAGTGATTCTAACAGGTATGAGGTGATATCTCATTGTGGTTTTACATTGCATTTCTCTAGTGATTAGTAATGTCGAGCTTTTTTTTTTTTTTTTTTTTTTAATGTATCTGGTGGAAATCCATATGTCTTCTTTGGAAAAATATCTATTCAGATCCTCTGCTCATTTTTTAATCAGATTGCTTGTTTTGCTATTGAGTTGTAGAAGTTACTTAAACATTTTGAATATTACCCCCATATCAGATATATGATTTGCAAATATTTCTCCCATTCTTTAAAATATTTCTCCCATTCTGTAGTTTGCCTTTTTGTTTTGTTGATTTTTTTGTTACGGTCTGGCATGTACTATTAATGAATGCTTAACAATATTCATTTGTTCATTCATTCGTTTTTTATTATACATTATATATGAAAACTAGCCAAGAAACTTATTTTAAATACATGTCAACCAAACACAGCAAAATTCTTGTGAAATCACTGTTTCTATTTTTACACTGTTTGCCCATCTGTGAAACAAAGGCAAACTGTTCATTGTCAAAGAACATATACTAAAATCAGAATTCAACTTTGTGAGCAATTCATGAGAAAACTATGTCAAAAACATGGCTCATTTTAAATGGTTTTACATTGTCACTGTGCTTCTCTACTACAAATAGATTTTCATTATCAGGTCCCTTTCATCTGAACAATAAATGGCTTTTCTAGCTGCAAGAACTAAATGAAGTGACTGATTTACCCTGAAAATGTCACACTATTATATTGCAAGCAGAAGGCCTCATACCCAACTAAATGAAATAATTACTCAATGAAACAACTGCTTGCCTAAAACTATGAAGACATCAGATCTGTTTTACAATCTCTAGCTATATACCATAGAATTGAGATTATGACAATTATCTCTTTTTCTCTTAATAACCCAGGAGTATGCTATTTAGAGTTCTAATGGCACCCACTTGTAGATATACCTTAACTTGCCCTGGCTGCTATGGATCAGTTAGTTGTCATCCTGTAAATCAAAAGGTCACAGGTCAATTCCCAGTCAGGGCATATGCTTAGATTGTGGGTTCAGTTCCCAGTTGGAGCACGTAAGAAGGGCAGCTCCGTCAATGTTTCTCTCCCTCTCTTTCTCCTTTCCCCTCTCTCTAAAAATAAATAAATAAATAAATATCTTTAAGAACATATAGCCTAACTAGATTTCCATTTCCTATTTGCTTAAAATACAATAAGACCATTGTGAGTTATCCCTGTTATAAGAATTCTGGTGTTCTCTTCCTTCATTACAAGAACAGTTGATCTCAAGTACAATGTGTTTGAAGATCTGAATTGTGTTTGCTAAAGTTGTTAGCATCTGACCATGGAAAAAGCCTTTGCTAGGTTCATGATGTTAACCTAATTACTTCACTTCCCCTTTTTGGTTCCCAATTACTATTTGCATATTCATTCATCTAACAAATAATTTCCTGTTGTCTATTATGTGCTAGGCACTATGCTACATTTGAGATACAGTGGTATCTACAAATCTACAGAGTTCTGGCCTCAGGGAATTGCAGACCAGTGGGGAAGGCAGATTAGGATAAGTGCTTTGAGTAGAGCCACATGGTGGTCAGAGAAGGCATAACTGGGAAAGCGATAATTGAGTTGAAATCAGGAGGAAGAGTGGAAATTTACTGGACAAATAGAAGAATAATATCTCAAATAGAAGGAATAGAATATACAAATAATATGTGATTCCAGAAAATGAGGAATCCCGCAAGGACTGAGATAAACTCAGAATAGTTGGAACACAGGAAACAGGAAAACATCAGAGTGAGAAGAGGCTGAAGAAGAAAGAGGTCATACTATGGGGGTTATATTTAAGAGTTTTGTCTTATTTCTAAAAAACCTTAGGAAACTACATAAGGAATATTTTAAAAGCAGCTTCACTGAAGTATAATTGAAGTATAATAAACGACAGGTATTTAAAGTGTACAATTTAATAAATTTCAACCATGAAACCATCAGCACGATAGATAGAAAACATATGTATCACCCTCCAAGTTTGCTCATGCCCATTTATAATCCCTCCCCTCAAACTCTGTCCTACTCCCTATCTCATAGCTACCACAGATCTGCTTTCTGTCACTATAGTTTGGATCTTTTAGAAATTTATATAAATGATATATACAGTATGTGCTTTCTCATTTGATTTTTTTCACTCAGCACACCTATTCTGAGACTTACCTGGTCTGTTGCATGTGTCAATAGTTCATTTCCTTTTTATTGCTAAATAGTATTACACTGTAAAGATATACTACTGTAATTTTTTATCCATTCATATATTGATAGACATTTGGATTGTTTCCAGTTTCTAGCTCTACAGCTGCTATGAATATTTGTGAATAAGTCTTTGTACAGACATATAGTTCCTTTTCTATTGGACTAGAATAGGCAGATCACATGATAGATATATGTTTAAATTTTAAAGAAAATGTCAAACTGTTTTTCAAAGTGATTGTATCATTTCACATCCCTACCAGCAGTGTATGAGAATTTCATTCTCCTTAAATCAAGTTAACACCTGATATAGTCAGTTATTTTAATTTTAGCCATTCTAGTAGAGGGATAGTAGTATATCATTATAATTTAAATTTGTATTTCCTTAGTGACTAATGGTGTTAAATGTATTTCCATGTGCTTATTTGCTATTTTCTTTGGTAGTGTCTATTTCAAGCTTTTGGTCATATTTTAAATTGTTGTTTGTCTCATTGTTGAGTTTTGAGTTCTTTCTATATTTTGGATTTAGGACTTTCATTAGATATATGTTTCCACATATCTGTCTCAGTCTGTAGTTTGTCTTTACATTCTTTTAACAGTATCTTTGTCCAAATTATTAACTTTTTCTTTGTCATTCATACTTTTATTGTCATATCTAACAAATCTGTGCCTAGCCAATGGTCACAAAGATGTTGTCCTCTGATTTCCTCTAGAATTTTTGTAACTTTATGTTTTATATTTACATCTATGATAAATTTTGGGTTAATTTTTATATACAATATAAAGTATTAATCCAAGTTCATTTTTTTGCATAAGTATATTCAATTGTTTCAGCACTTCTTGCTATAAATAGCTATCTTTTCTCTACTAAATTGTGTGCCTTTGCAAAAAAAAAAAAAAAAAAAAGTTGTCCTATAAGGTTTACCTCTGGACTCTCAATTTCTTCCTATTGATATAGTTGTCTACTTTTATACAAATACCATCTTTATATAATCTCTTTCAGAGCTGTTTTGATTCTCTAGATACTTTGAATTTCCATATGAATTTTACAATTAGCTTGTTGATGTCGACAAAAAGTTCTATTGTAACTGATAGAGATTCTGTTGAATCTCTCAATCAGTTTAGAGAGATTAAACTTCTTAGCAAGATTGAGTCTTCCAACCCAGAAGCACAGAATCCCTCCATTTCTTTAGATCATCTTTCATTTTCCCCAGCAATATTCTGTAATTTTCAATGTACAGCTCTTCCATGTCTTTCCTCAGATTTATCCCTAAGTAGTTCATGTTTACACTATTGTAAGTGGAACTACTTTGTTGATTCACTTTCTGTTTATTATTACTATGTAGAAATACAGTTGTGTCTGTATATTGACTTTTTATCCTGCAACCTTGTGAAGCTCACTAATTTGTCTGGTAGTTTCGTTTTTCTTCTTTGTTTTTTATTCCATCAGATCATATTGTGTCATCTGCAAATAATAAGTTTTACTTTGTCCTTCCTTTCTTCCTCACTGAAGGTGCTGTATAGAACATCCAGAACAATGTTGCATAAAAGTAATGAGTCAAGCCCTGGCCAGGCAGCTCACTTAGTGAGAGCATTGTCCCAATATGCCAAGGTTGCAGGTTCTCAAGTGGAGCAACAAGTCAATGTTTCTCTCTCTTTCTTTCTCTCTCTCTCCCCCCTTCCTCTCTCTCTCTCTCAAAATCAGTAACTAATTATTTTTTAAGTAGTGAAACAAAATATTCCTATCTTGTTCCTGATCTTAAGGGGAAAGTGTTTAATCCTGCACTATTACATATGATATTTGCTGTAAGTTTTTAATAGATGTTCATTATTAGGTTGAGGAAAGTCTCTTCTAATTTCTTCTACTTCGTTGAGTTTTTTTTAACTCAATGTTCTTTCTACACCTATTGAAAGGATTATTTTTTAGTTTATTAATATGGTAATTTTTGTATGTTAAGCAACCTTGTGCTCCTGGTATTTACGTCACTTGGTCATGATATATTATAATTTTAATATAATATTAGATTCCAACTGATAAAATTTTGTTCAGAATTTTTACATCTGTGTTCCTGAGGGATTTTAGTCTGTACTATTCTTCTTTTATATATATATATTTTTTATATCAGTGTAATACTGGCTTCATAGAATGGGCTGGAAGGTATTGCTCTTTTCATAATATTTCCAAACTAGAAACAACCTACACGTACATTAATAACCAAATGAATAAATGAAACAAGATCCATCCATACAACCTCAAAATTATTATTGCAATTGAAAGAATGAAGACACAAAAGTGTGCATATTGTATAATTCCACTTATATAAAACTCTAGAAAATAAAAGCTAACATTATTGTGAATGAATGTAGATCTGTTGCTGCCTTGACCCAAGGGTAGAAGGAGGGAAGGGCTGGAAAGGAGCATGAAGAATCTTTCAGGGGTCATGGAAATTATCTGTATCTTTATTGTGGTGGTGGTTTCATTGGTGTATATATATATGTCAACACTCATCAAATTGTAAATTTTAAATAGATGCACTTATTATATGTAAATTATACTTTATTAATGTTTATTAAAATATCTTGGATGGTTTAGGATTCAAGATCAAGGAATTACAGTATATTGATTTTCTAGGTGAATTATCAAATTACACACCAATGTTGCAGGTTTTAACCAAAATAACTTACAAATTAATTTCTCCCTACACAGTTATTATATAAGCTGGTGAATTTCTACTTTGTTAGAAGATAACATTCCACAGTGTTCAGTTTCCCAGAAGTAGAAAAAAACGTATCCTATGAGTTTGCCAAGACCACTCTCAGACAATTGCTTTGTTCATCCATGTGCATTTTACCTGAATTTTAAGGACTTTATATCATTAGGAAAACATATTTCTTTAAAAAAAAGTGTCTATTGAAGAAAGCCTAATGTTTTAGGTTTTAAAATTTAGAAATATTGAGTATGTGATTGAAGAATAAGAATTATCTGGCTCAGGGATCTGGGACTTTTGTTTAAATGTGAATGACAGTCTTTATTCCCTCACATCTAATAGCAGAGCAGGGAAACAAACAAAAGCTGGCAAAGGACCTACCCGTTTCACATTAAACGGTATCAAACCCATATAGCAGTACATAAAGCTGCCTCATCTGTATGGGTAATGAGACTAACTTGAATAATATCTTATTTACAGCATGTGATAGGGTGTTCCTTGGGCCCAGGCTCCAGCTAGACCCTAGAGTACATAGTCTCAGAGAATATTGATCATACTTATGGCCTCAAAATGCCTGTGTCCACTCTGTATTTACCCCACATGGGAGGGGCCATTAGCCCTAAATTCCAAAAATTGGGAGATCATCACTGTTATTGCATTCTGTGGCATCCCCTAAAAAAGAGAGGGAAGCTGCCGATAGTTGCGACTAAGAAAAAGACTCAGAAATTACATTGCTTGCGTTTTAATCCAGAATCAACCACCTACTGGTCAACGGTTGTTGGACAAATGTGTCTAAGTCTGTGTGCCTCAGCTTTCTCATCTGTAAATGAGGGTTAGAAAACTATTTATTATAAAATCTTCAGAGATTTAAATAATTTAATACATAAAAGTCCTAAAACAGTGCTTAGCACATAGTAAAGTATGACTCAGTATTATTATTACTGTTTTTATTATTATATTATTACCATGATCACTATCACCATTATATCATAATGGTACAGAAAAATTCATTTAAGTCTTTAAGAATCTCTTTGGATGTCATCCCTTTGAATCCTTTGCTGATTTTTCTAACATGGAAACACACAATTAGAAAGATTCTAGGCTTGTTCGGTATCATTTAAGTGAAAAGGAGTGAAACTAGGATACAGAGCTGTCTTCCAAGTTCTGAAAGCTACATTCTTTGTGCTACACTATTCTGCCTCCCAGCTTATTGTATTTATTTATACTCCTTGTTTACCTAAGTCACTTTTCCACTAATGTGTTTAGTTTAATATTAGCTACACAGTTGATGCTCAGGAATTACTTGTTTAATCCATCAATCATTCAAATAAATAAATGAATAAATAATTTTCAATAAAAATTCTCAAGAAGCATTTTGTTGTTATCGATAAGATATATCAATATATCTATGTATATCAAGGTAAGCTGAAATGCATAATGGAGATACACTGATTTCTCTCATAGAAAATGTTTCTATACTTAAAATCATATTCTCTAGAAAGTAAAATGAGATCTTTGGGAGAGAAAGGGTAATTACAATATATATATATATATATATATATTTTTTTTAAGTCAAAATGAATAACTATGTAGGGTGTCAGGTGACTACTGGAAAATATTGGGAGGGGGGACACTTTGTAAAGTATGTGATTGTCTAACCACCTGAAGCTCATACAAAATAATATGGAATGCAAAATAAAAAATTAAATTAAAAATAGTTTTGCCTACCCCTCTAAAGAAGAGTCAAAGTGAAGATCAAATATTAGGTTGACCATCGGGGGTCAACATTCCAATGACCATTGCAGATAAAGTTGTAATGTTTTTGATCATCAAAGCATTATTGTTAGTTTGCAAATAATTTAGGCAGCCCTGGAGTTGATTCTTAATAGAAACTACATAAAAACATTTCTGCAACTGCACAGTTTATCTTATTCTCAAAACACTTCAGAAAAGGAAATTCATGTACAGTCACAACTTTTAAAATATGCTTAAAATAAAAAGTTCTATATTGATTGGTGGCTCTGAGGGATCTTTAAGAGATCATTTAGTTTGTCTACCACTTTAATTAGAATAATCTAAAAAAATTTACAACAGAATTGCTTCCATTTACTTCTATTCTGATTTAGCTTTCAATCTATCTACCCATTCAATATTCACTGAGTTCTATTACCTTTTATGTATTGGACTGGAAGCTAAGGATACAAAGGTGAATAAAATACATTCTCTGTCTTGTAAAGAATGTACATACTAGAGAAAACAAATAATCACATAAATAAGTAACTTACATGACAAATTGTGAATAGGGTTGATGGTTAATGTTTGCATGCTATGGGCAGACCAAGAGAGTGGTTTTTTAGATGACTTTAGAGTGATATCATGAGAAGGGGAAGGAATTTGCCATGTGGATAAGTAGAGACAGGCTCCATGTGGAGGGAACGGGATATGCCATGGAAGTCTTGTATCCTCAAGGAGTGGGGAGGAGTGCCATGTGGTTGGATCACTAGGTTCTTGGTGGGAAGTGATGAGACAAGAAGTTGTTTGGGTGGATTTTAACCAGGTTAAGGAATTTAGATTCCCTCCCTTTGTCAAGGTATATTATATAGAGAAGAAACTTTAACAGCAACAACATAGTCCAGGGATCTTCAATGAGCTACTAAAAATACTGAATTGATAGAAGATAAATTGGATCACATCTCTGTATATCAGACAATATATAATATCCACACATAGAAATAGCTAAGATTGGGCAAACCTTTTAACTCTTCCACAATGCATTTGAGGGACAGCTGGGGCTGGAAAACACAGGCCTCGTGACACATTCTTGAATGCTCTTTCTTAGGGGCCATGCTGTGGCAAATTTTAACAGGAAACAAGTTCTGATAATTCTCCTGAAAAACACTCTATGCAAACACCTCCTGTGTGAATACAGCTTTCCAGCAAGACCTCTTCAATTCTGACAATACTAATTATAGAATTTATAATTCTATATCACCAAAAGAAATAGGTAGCACTTTTCTATAAAAAGTCTAAACATATTTAAAGTTATTTTAAAGTCAAAACACTAAGCTAAAATGAGGAAGGCAGGAGCAAGGTCAAGTTTCCACCTGAGCTAGTGTTTGCACCCTTCTTTTCAATTTAAAGAAAAGTACATGAAGTTTCTCATGAAGCTTTTTCTAACAGCCAGAAATAGAAAACAAATTGAGAAGAAAATGAATCAATAAGTCTGAGGGGGAAAACTGAAAAACCCACCTACATTTTCAGGAAAGGGAGCCACTACACAAGAAATTACTTTAAACCACAAATATTCCTGCTCTCTGAGTCCTGATTAAAAACAAACAATTTTTTTTAAATCTCCTCAACAAAACACCACCCTCATCTTTTAAGAAATTAAGTCTCCAGGAAAATCACTTGCTAGTCATAAAGAAAAACAATTCTATAAAGTTTCAAATACACATACCCAAAGCTCACATGTTAGAGTTCACTATTCTAGAAAATAATGAAGATAAAGCACTCTGAGTTCCTTACCCAAAATACAGTTCCAGATGTAAGGTCCACAGTAGGATTTCAAGTCCATATTAGGTCACAAAAATAAAAATGGGAGAGATCTTTTGCAAGCAAGTAGAAAGAAAACAAAGGAGGGGGGTAGAGAAATATATGAACAGTTGTTATATGAATTTTAAAAATTAACAGTGATTTTGGATCAGCCATCATCAGGTTAAATGGTTTTCAACATGATTGATTTCTAAGAATAGTATTATATAAAATAGTTAAACTGTATCCTCTAAGCTTTAAGAAAACAGAAAACAAAGCATTGAATTTAGTAAAGATTACCTTTCAGAAATAAACTGATAGGTAAAAGTTTGCGATCTTAAAATATTTAACTGTTATTGATCCACAAAGCCTAGCTATCCAGATGATTTGTTTCTCAAAAATTCCAGGTGGTTTTCAAAGACATCCTTTAGAGCAGTAAACATGAAATGACTAATTACTATGTGTCAGAAGTGGGGCAGACAAAGATAAATAAGATATTGTTTCTTCTCTAGGGTAGTTCAAATTGTGGGTAAGATAAACAGAGAAGCAGATTATTGTATGTTTGGTGGGTTAATAGCTGTGGGCAGAGGGTCAATGGGAATTCAGAGTAGGACTGCTCAGCCAAACCCAAGAATGAAGATGATTCTGTGAGGAAAGGGAAAAAAAGAGATAAGGGGCTGGAAAGACTTGGGAGGGGAAAAGAGTGGAAGGGCAGAGAGGGGAGAGGGAAGGAAGAAAGTAGAGGGGAGGGAAAGGGAGGCAAAAGAAAAGTAAAAGACAAAGGAAGAGAAAGAGAAAGAAAAGAAAAGAACAAGTCCAGTCATTCTTTTTATTTATTGGATCCCAGAAACTAATGCTTTGAAATAATTCTTTACTATTGAATAAAGGTAACAAGAAGATACTCCATTGTTTTACATGAGAAATTAACAATGACTTTACCCTTGCTCTTTGCTTTTGCTTGGTTTAGACTAGATAAAAAGCATGAGATTTTAAGTTGGGAGTTAGAAACCTTAAAGTTCAAGTTATTTCATAAGCCTGTGGCCTGAGCCAAGACACTTAACTCTGAAACTAAGTTTTTATATCTGTACAGTGAGGCAAGTGAAAAAGATCTGATAAGAGAAAGTAGATTCCAATGTGTTGTTAATCTTAAAATGATATATAAAAAGATGATGATCTAACAAAAGGAATCAAATGTATTACTTATTTCTTTGTCTAGGAGTGCAGGGTATTTTTATCTTTTGGGTTCAAGTTACAGAAAACCCAACTCAGATGTACTTAAACAGTCAGAACTTTGGTTAGCAATAGCATGAAGTATGACTTAACCCAAAGGGTCCAGGTCTGCTTCCTTGCCAGTCTCTTGGCCTGGCTCTTTCTGTATGGAGATGTGGTATCCTCACACAGGGAGCACGAAAAAAGGAGGTTGGCATCCAGAAATTCTCTCAGAAGGTCAAGAATAACCTTTCCCAGAAATCTCATGGAAACCCTTCCATTCATTTTCTAGACTCCAAATAGCTCACAGATCCTTTCTAGATCTAAACACTGGCAAAGGACTAACCTTCGATAAGTCCCACTGCAATGAGATTAAATTTAAACAAGTCAGGTCGACCCTCAGAGCTTGAGTAGGTCATGCCTCTCCCAAGACACATGGGTTCTGTAGTTGAGAAATGAATACTTGAGCAATAGATTCTGTGAGGTAAAGGGCGTTGGGTTGGGGTGGGCAAATGTGTGCTATGTGGGCAACCGAAAGTGTTCCTGAAAGCTATAATGAAAAATGTAATTCTCTTCTCAGAAGATTATGCCAATGGCCAGAAATACTGGCAGAATTTTTGTTACATAATAACGTTTATATTCAACAATGTGTGCATATAATTGGCTTGAAGATATAGTAAAAATGCATTCATAATAACATGTTAGAACTAAATTTCGGCTATTATATCGAAGAAAACATTTTGAGGCAGAAGAAAAAGGATAGACTTTTTTGTCAGAAAAACACGCATTTGAATTCCAGTTCTGTAATACACTACATATGTGGCCTTGGGAAATTCGTTTAGACATGCCAACCCTCTTCACAATGAAATAGGAATGATATTAGCCACTGTATTTGCTATAGAAATAAAAGTGTTATAATATGAAAATAATCATCCTTGCATTATGGCATTTGATACATATAAGTTGGTATCCCACTGGCTACCTTTCTCTCCCCTCATCCTACTACTATCCCTAAGGATCACCATTGCTCTATGAATTGAAATCTAAAAGTATCTCCTGGCACATACTTGTTATTTGCATTAGTTTAGGTGCTTGGTATCATGGTTAGAACATGCTCATCAAAAGATTTTTCATTAAAAAGGGGACACAAATGTCTCAATAATCAACTCTATGACAAAGCAGAGCGGAAAGAGTTCTGTACCAAAGGAGAAGCAGACACCAGCCAGGCCCCACTTGCTTGCACAGCTATACTCGCCCGAGTCATTTTCCCTTCTGTGTGGCCAAGTGCCCTGTCTCCTCTCTGAGCACACAATGTAGGCTGCCATTCCCCTGTCCCTTCAGTGCTGATGATTTGTCAGCAACCAGCTTCCTGTGGTTTCTCAAGCAGAATCAAAGACATCTGACTGGGCAACATCTGTTCTCAGGCTGTGCAGCTGCAGGGCTCTCCCATTTGTATCCCAGGACAAGAAATCACGTGTGAGAAAACCTGCTATTTTGTTTAGAGGCCAGGTGATTTTAGAAGGCCCCTTGATTAAATAACCCACCAACTTCTGCTCTGGCCCCAACAAACAAACTGGCATTCCCTGAGCCTTCTGAATAATAGGCTTCCACAAACCTGAGTTGAAGAAAACTTGGCCCCTACTCTCAGGCAGCTGGTAGTCACATGTATATGTTCAAAAAGCATGTATATGAACAAGTAGAATGTGAAGTGGAGAACAGTGAAGTGATAATTAGCATTTTTATCTGCATAGCACTATAAAATTTTGTACAGTTCATCCCCTTCCTCCTAAGAGATGCATGTGCATTTATAGATTTGTTGATGAAGTAAATTTTTATTAAGCCTCTACTGTTATCAAGAAATATAAAAATAAGCACATCATATGTTCATATTTTAGTTTTTAATTTATTTGTGTAGACCCCACCAAAAATGATCTGAAGCATAAATAAATCTTAATCTCTTGTTCTTGAGCAATGGGGTCAATATTATTCTTGGTTTACAGTTAAGGCAAAGGCTTAGAGAGACTTTAAGTTATCTTTGTATAATGGGTTGTGAGGTCCTCTGTTAATTCAACATTCTCTCTTCTAAAACACGTGGCTTTTAAGAAGTCTACTATAGGTCAAAGATTATATTCTTTCAGGAAAGCTAGGGAAAAATAACGGTAGAGTTTCCATTAGCTTGAAAGATAAATGATAGAGGAGTACTTGAAACGATCTTTAAGCATTTGAACCCACTATTCCCTGACATGTACATTATTCTCTGCTAAGTAGAATGTTTTATTTTTCTTGGAGCAAACCCTGCTCTTTCCCAGCTCCAGGTTTTTGCACATAAAAATCTCAAAAATAAAATAAAACAAAGCAAACAAACGATTACAGTGTAAACACAGCTTCCATACTTCTTCACTGCATTGAGCACCAGACTTGATTATAACCAACATTGAGAACCTTCACTGCAGCCCTAGGGTAGATATATTTGCATAATTCCTACTTTTAAAAAGCAAGGAAATTCAGGCTTCAGAATGATCTCCTCTTGGGTAGGATGTTAATCTCAGGGTCTTTGCATTCCTCCTGCTCTTTATTTCTAGTCATATTTAGAATCTCACCAGACACATACCAATATTCAACAATGTAAACTAGAATTATAACAAGGGCAGGGGTTATTGTCTCTTCTGCTCACTATTATCTAAAATGTCCAGAAGAGTGTCTAGCATATAGTAAGTGCTCAGCAAATAGTTGCTGAATAAATTATTAAATGAAGATTCATTTAATTAAATTGATTTCTCTAAGAACACATAGCCAAGAAAAGGAAAAGTTGAGGTTTAAAGCCAGGTATTCTGACTCTATATATTACCACAACATATTGTAAGATTTGGGATCAGGTCTGGAAAAGGCCAGGATATACATTTTTCTGTTGCTGAGAGTAAAAAATATATTTGTTCAAATCTTTACTCAAAAAGTAAATATTATATATGTTATATTTAAATAAAGATTATTTTTAAAGTTATTTAAAAAACAACTATATACCACCCTGGCTAGTGTGGCTCAGTTGGTTGGAGCATTGTCCTGTAGACCACAAGTTTGCAGGTTCAATCCCATTCGGGGCACATATCCAGGTTTCCTACAAGAAGACAACTGATCTGTCTCTCTGTCTCTGTCTCTGTCTGTCTCTGTCTCTGTCTCTGTCTCTGTCTCTCTCTCTCTCTCTCTCTCTCAGATCTATAAAGCTGGCTGTCATAATCATCATGGTTTTCCACTTCCATCCCACCAATCAGTCACTTTCTAAGAACACAGAGTACTTTTAAATCACTTTATAAAGTTGCAAAGTTAAAGGACAAACCACACAAAGTCAAAGATTTCAAAACACACTGCATTGGATACTAGAATGATATGTGTAATTTCTGACCTGACCACCTGATTGAGTGTAAAATTGTTGTTTGAAAGATCCCTAAGGTAATCCAATTTGCTTTTATTACCCAATTAACACTTCTCCGTGGTTTCTGGGTTGGATAATTGAGAAATACATGCTTATAAGTTTTAAATCAGGCATTGTGGTATCCAATTAAGCCAAGAATTTCCCCGCTATTGGCAATATATTTAACTGATGGCAGAAATAATACCAGAAAGAAAAAAAAAAAAAAAGGAAAGAAAGAACAGAGTAGGTAATTATAAAAAAATAACACTATTAGGTAACTGAATTATCTGTATTTTTAGAAGAACTGATAGCAAATCCATGTTTGGCACTTAACATCACAACCATATTATGGAGAGAAAATTAGAAGTCAGAAAGGATGAATCAAAGACACACTGAGGCTAGGGAGAGCACTAATACTAATTAAGGTCCTGAGTCAGGTAGGGTTCTTGTCAGCATTATGTACTTTATCTCACTTGATCCTTGAAAGAACAACTATGAGATACAAGTATAATTATATCCATTTTTATACTGGAAAAAAAACTGAGGCTCATAAGCTTTTGTAAGTTGCCTAAGATTTCAAACAGCTAGAAAGGTGCCAGTGCTTGCTATTATCATAAAAACTATAGGCTCAATTTAGGAGACTTTACAGAGTAAAAGGTCTGGGTTTGGAACAGGTATTTTGTTTTTAAAAGAAAAAGAAAATTCTCTGTCCAGGCAATTATATCTTGAAGAAATTCTCATACAAACTAAAAATAGCTTTGAACAGTGGTTCTCCCCTTTCTTTCTCTGTACTATCACCTGTGTGGAGCAACGCAGGGCATTAGAAGGAGACAATTCCCTGGGGATCCCCAGTTTACTTGCAGCACAGCAAAAAGAAAAAAAAACACCAACAAAAGAAAAACAGCTGTGGTTACATGCAATTCTCTGAGCACTATAGCTTAAGAAAGCACACAGAAAAGTAAAAAGAGCTTTATTTTACTGATATTCTTGCATAGACTCTATTTTTAAGTAAATGAAATAAATGCTTAATCATCAGTAACAAATTACAATTGATCACAGTGAAGGAATGTACAGCAAGGTTGTGTTTGAAAACACTTGCTTATAAGAGGTTTACGTGGCAGGAAGAAATAAAACATGGTTCGCAAAGATCAAAATTAGATCAACTGATTTTGCATTCTTTGATTTGAGTGGTAGGCTACAGGCATGAGGGAAGCAGAAAGTCTCATCTACTTGGCTTTCAGTAAATTTTGGACTATTTCATAGCGCATTCTCCTCCAGAAAGGTAGAAAGCAGTATCTTGGCTGAACCATTGGCCTGTAGGGGAATGGCTTAAACTAGGGAAATACTCAAATTTTCAACAGTCTGATGTAGCAAACAGGCAGTCTGATAAAGTGTGGATTTCAGAATTGTGTGGTTTGAATTCATGCTTTCCCTATTTCTTGCTTGATTCTCTGGCCTTGGATCACTTAAGTCTCTTCATTTCACTTTCCTTCACTCACCCAAATACATTTATTGAGTAGCTACTATCTGCTAGATACTGTTCTGGGTGTAGGGTATACTATGCTAAATAGGACAAAGTCTGCTTTTAGAGAGCTTTTCTTCCTGGTAGAAAAAACAGACAAACCATAAAGCATTTACATAAAATATCATATAGCAATAAGTTCTGTGAAAAACAAACAAACCAACAGAACTAAAGCACTGTAAGGCAAGAATGCCAGGATGCGTATGGGCTATTTGACATAAGATACTCAAAGAATGTCTTGCCAAGAAGGGTCATTTAATCAGAGACCTGAGAAAGTGAGGGGACAACCTACAGATTAACAGTATTCACAAATATTTTTAGGCAAGAATGAGTTTGATTTGTTCAAGAAATAGTGTGGCTAGAGCAAAAACAGAGAGCAGAGATAGGTTATTCTGAGTTTGAAGGAAAGTGAGGGAAAGCTATTAAAGCTAATTTCCCATTTCAAACAGATCGTTTTGATTACTGGGAGGAGGGAAGGAGTGGTGTTGGGAGTTGATGGATCTAATTGGATAAGAAAAGGAATGGAAGCAGGGATACCAGGTACAAAACAATGCCCATAGTATAGGTGGGAAATAATAGTGGTTTGAATAATAATCAGGTAAGCACAGACATATTAGTAATGGTAGCAATGGTAGCAATGGTGAGAAACAGCTGGATATAGCATTCTTTGACTCTAGTGTCTACAGAATTTGCTGGTAGATTCAATGTAGGCTCTGAGGAAAAACAAGGAGTCAAAGATTAACCCTGTGTTTTTGGCCTGGGAAGGTGCTGAAGGTGGGAGAAATGAAAAGTTTGGGGTTTGTGTAAGTTTCAAGTCACTATTAAACATCCTAACAGAGATAGTGACTTTGCAGTTACATATACACATATGGAGATCAGGGGAGAGAAAGGAATTGCATACAGAATTTTTGGGACCATAAGCACATGTTACTTACTTAGTCACGGAACTGGGTTGAGAGTGTGTAGAAGAGCTTCATAAACTCTGAAGTGCTATACAAGTATTGTTATTTTGTGGTAGGAAGAATGGGTAGGGAAAGACAATTAGGCATTTTGAACAGTATCCTTTAAGGCATTGATTTTATCTACACTGTTCTGAGTGTTTGAAGGGGATATGTGCATTACTTAAATATAATAATAATCTGGTAAAGTAATCTGAAAATGTTTAAGTAAATGATCCTACTAAACAGATAAAGATCAATTATGTATTATAAATTTGGGGAAACCTCTTAAAAGTTAGAAAAGATTTAAAACAAATATATATAAGACATGTTTGATAGGAAATTTATTTGAAGAGATTTATTTATTGGGATCCTGATTGTAAAAATCAATAAAACAAAAGTCTTAGATAATTCATGGGGCATTATGAGAAAATAATGACATTTGAACTAGGTCCCAAATCTCTGGAATTTACACAATGTGTCTTTGGTATCATATTCAAGGCCATAACAGCAAGCAATCTAGAATTAAAGCAACATACATTTAAAAAAACACATAAATATGAAATGACTGGAAGAGGCACAGATGTCAAAGTGAACATTCTAGAAAACATAATCACAAATTCAGTTGGAGTCAGAAAAAAACTTATTGGCTCAATAAGTTGAGCACCTAGATCCCAGAAGGTGCTCAATAAATATTTGCTGAAGGAGAATATGGGTTGCATGAATGGGTCAATGTTTGCTTGCTTCTTGGTTGCAAGAAAAATTAATTTTCATATCCCAATAAATCTTTTCAACACACCTGCCATCTTTCCCTGATTTTCTTTATGAACACTCATGCCAATTTATGGGCTGGACCTCTGGTTCTGGTCATTTTATCCCATAGTTATTGAGATTTTCAGAATATATAACCTTTATCTACCCAGCTATCTAGGGTAGGTCAATAGATATCATTTGGGAAAATGTCTAAAAAGGAAATCTGACCAATTTTTAATACTTTCAGTGTGAGATTTAGGTAGATTAGCCAATATATCGGAAGCAAGTTTATTATTCCCTTGAAAGCTACAATTTGGAATAAAAATATTAATTTATTTAATAGATATGTAAGCATTATTTTACTAGAATCACTGGTACATTCCATAAGTACATATTATTACCAAAAAGGTTGTAACAATAATTAGTAAACATGTGGTGGTGAGGGTATAAGAAGCAAAGAGGGACTATTGAATAAAACTGGGGGTATGTAGGACTCTAGCAAAAGTCATTAGAAAAATATAAACCATCATAAGTTTTCAAAGTGGAATATGTATTTTCAACCAACCTATAATTATTATTATTAAAGAATACCTTTTTATACCTTTGCTTCCCAGACTTTATAGAGAAGGCTTTGTTATAACAACACAGGAGAGCAAACTAATAAACGGTTGAAAGTCTCTTGCAAACACAAAATGTTATGTAAGCGGTAAATGGTAATAGCCATTCAGGAAAGCATTCTTCTTCAAGAGTATGACACACCCCTGTTAATGACTATGCTTATACAATGATATGGAGAAAAAAAGAGACTTTGAAGTCAAACAGACCTGGGCTTGCACCGCAGTCCCACCACATTCTAGTTTTGTTCATTTGGGTGAGTTGCTTAGCTTTTCTGGGCTCTTCAAAAATATAGACAGTTCCACCCACATTTGAGAGTTGTTATGAGAATTAAATAAAATATTGTGTATAGAGATTAGTGCATACAAATCAGATACATTACAGTCACTATTTTCTTCTCTGACAAAGCATTAATTTGTAATAAAATGCTTAAAAATTTGATGAGAAACTATTATTGTTTTCTAACTGGGTAGCAGAGAAATCGGCCGACAGCAGCAGGATGATCAGAATCCCATATCTAGTTTATTGACACACATCCTTAATCCTTAGGTGCCCTAAATGATATAAGAAAATAAAAAACTAAGTTGGAGGAACGATGCCTGTTTATGTAGCAATGAGCAAGTCCTTTATGTATTCTGGGTATCCCCTGCTCTGTGAGAAGGAACAAACTAGCTCAGTGCTACTTAAGGTGAGATCTGCAGGCCGACAGCAATCTGCAAACAGGGTTTTTTCCCCGTGTAGTTACAAAGTAAATATTGAAAGTATGGGTAAGCACTTGGAACTTATGTCTTTTGGAAAATAAAATACATGGGATTGCATTCTGTGCATTTTTCATTTTGTTTCCCCATTTCTCTATTACTTAATTTTTATCAATTTTATAAAAATATTGATTTGCCATCAGTCATAGATTTCCACACACACACACACACATACACCCCTTTCGCCACAGGTAACTGAGGACCATTGAACTGGATATCTACAAAGCCTTTAGCCCTATCATACTTCAAGACTGTACTCTGCCCATGTCAGCTGAGGCTGACCAACTCCAGAGGAATATGCAGTGATTACTGCCTGAGGGCCTCCAAGAGTCACCTTTCTTCCAGCAAGGAGATGATGAAAAAGAGGATGGTGATGATGATTCCAATGACTGACAGTACCTCAGTGCTTCCTATGTGCTTGTCTCTTTAAATGCATTATTTCACTTAATTCCTTATTCTTAGTGTTATTACGTGATTTTGTAGAATGAGGAAGCTAAAGCTCAGAACAAGACTCAGGGAGAAGCTTTAAACCCAGGTCTATTTTATTCTAAATCCCACATGCTTTCAACTATACCATGTTGCTTTCAAATGATAGTTCCTTCCCAAGCGAAGTCTTTTCACTTAGTCAGCTCTCTCCTTGCTGCCCGGGAATCAACTGGTGACATCAGCAGGCTTGGAAAGCCTTATTCTAAAGGGTCTGCCCCTTGATCTTCTATCATGGGAACTTCTCTTTAGCCTAGCAAGTGGAAGTTAACTAAAACCACAGAACCTCAGGACTTAAAAGGACCTTATGAATAATCTACCATCACTATTCTAGTGCCTGGGTCATTGCCATGACATACTTGAAACTGGTCACTGATTATAAGTGGGGCATCTCCAGTGACAGGGACCCACTACAGCAGAGGTAGCTCACTCTCTCTCAGGAGAGTCTTATAGTATAACAATATTTTTTTTTAGTTAAATTAATCTGAAATATCTCTCTCCATAACTGTACTTCAGACCCAATTCTATTTTGTGAAGAACAACCATATAGAATTGTTCTACATAGTAGCAACAAACTATGTATTTGTGCTTTGTGCAGAAAGCTGTGGAGTTGTTAGACAGGCCTTGGGTTGAATCCTGACTCTAACATATAGATGAGACTTCGGATAAATTACTTATCCTCAGTTACATTGTCTGTAAAATGAGGACAATAATCCCAACATCACAGAATCTTCATGATAAATAAATGAGATTATAATATATGAAAGCCCATGGTAGGTATTCAAAAACGTTTATTAAACTGATTCGTTTTACAATGTATTTTCTGATTGTTTTATTCCTCTGGGCACTGTCTTCTGATACTAACCCTGTTTGTTCCTTTCCCTGTTTTGCTTCTCCCTTAGGCCATTTTAGGAGTTCAAAATTATATTATTTAAATCATTCAACAAATGACAATAGTATTATATAATGCTGTTTAGTTTACAAAATGTTTATATGTTTTCATTCTAATGAGTAATTAGATATATCCTATGAATCTGGAAGGATAAGTTACTCACATTTCATAGGTGTGGAGCTGGAGACCTTTGTATAAAAGGCCATGTAGACATATTAAATAAAATTATTCAAATGCACAAATCAATCAATTTATTTATTTGTTAATTCTAAAATTAACTATTGTTGCTAGATGACAAAGATGTAAACATACAGATTTGACTGTGCATGTTTTCTCCAAATCTAAAGGAGAAGAAAGACATTGAATAAGTGTCATGAATATGAAGACCCGCAGGATGTGAAGACAACAGAAAACATGTCGGCCTGGCCATGTCAGGGTTTGGTAACTCAGCTTGTGGCGAGTTCTCAGTCAGAACCACTGTAGCTTAAATAATATCATAACTATCACAATCATTATAGAACTGTCTCTTTTCTACCTACTCATAATTCATTGTGTGGCCTGAGCATGTACGACAATCCATCTCCATGAACGATGTTAGAACATTAGTCAACTGATTTTGAAAACAGATGTTCTGAAGGGCCACTCTTCTTTTCTACAATAAAACAATTTGTTCACACAACAGCAAAAATGCCCTGAGTGAAAACACCATCCTTTCTTCAAGAGAGGCAGGCATAATGATGGATGACAATATTCTCCCTAATGCAGTATAAACACTTCTCCATATGGTACTGGGATCTAGAAAGAAGTGATGACTTTTAATTCTGGTAAGTTCAGTCAACCAAATGATTATCCTTCGAAAATATATACACAGAGATCCAGGTACCTTTTCTGAATACTTTCCAAGCTCACCTTTCAGTAACTGTACTGGCTGTGGAATCGTAGCTTTAACATATATATATATATTTCTATTCAAGCTACCCCTTAGTTTAGTACGTTTACAATGTAATAGATTAGTTACATGAAAGAACAATCACTGTTTTTGTTTTTTCCAAGATTTTAAAATTAAATGCAACATGTTATAAAATATATTTCAATTTAGAATCCTGAGCATCTCATCAATTTCCTTTCTTCACAGAGGATTTGGATCAATAATGGTCAAAGTAGCCCATGCAAGTACATTGTAAGTTTTACTTTCCTGTACCTGGGACTTCATTTCCTAGGTAATAAACCTCTGAGCAAATGGTCATCTCACTGCCTGTCTTCCAGGGCCAGCATGCAAACTCACTGTCCTAGTTTGAATACAGGTTCAGCATCAGCCTCCTCCTTCTTCTAATGGGTTTGTCAGGCTGTCTGCCCTTTCAGAGAGTCATCAAAAGCAAAGGGCAAACTCAGAAGAAAATAGTCTTCATAAACCATTCAATAAATTGGCTTCATTACCAAATGATACATGTTTACCAACAGTTTGGGGTTTGCCTGGTTAGGGGAGAGAAAAAGAACCTGGGAAGCAACTGTTTCAAATATAATCAACTCTTTAATCTCAGCTTCTGTTTGGGGAGTGCTGGTCTGCACCTCTGATGAAATGATTTGTTTACCTACCTGTTTTGTGAGACTATGAGGGCCTGGGTTGCCGGGACAGTAATGTATTTTTCTGTTTAGTTCTGTGCCTACCATTAAGAACATGGCCCTCAGTGAGTGAGTGTAGATGAAAAGGAACTGCATTTTTAATACCAGAGGCTACGATTCCTTCTCAGCATATTTTAATAATGGGCCACAGGAAAATATTTACAGAAAAGTTTCTATACAGAAGCACACACTATAAAATAGTTAACTATGGCCTTGATCCACTAATAACATTACATACCACTTCCATAATAAGTGAATCATTGGCCTTATGTATAACCAATGGCAAGTAAACTTAATAAAATCTTTGTATAAAATTGAAAATGTGGACTGTGGCATAAAATGGGCTGTTGTAAAAGCAAGTGCTAAAGGTTTGGAGATTAAAAATGTAACTTACCTTAATGTTGGCCCCAAGACAATCTAGTTTATAACCGAATGCATTAAATACAAACATCTCAGTTTGCTTCTCAAAGCCCTCCTTATCTGACTTTGGAGGACTTCCCCAGCCTGATCTCTCACTCACAACTTCCCCAACCTGCCCATGTGCCCGAGTCATTCCTGTATGTGAGCTTTTGCCCATTCTCTCCCTTTAGGCTTAGATCACTTATCAAACAAATTTGCCTCATCCATATTAGCATGACCACATTCTTCAGTCTCTGAAGTCCTATAGCATTTATACAGTGCCCTTTGGGGCTTGCAGCCCACCCTGACCTCTGTAACTGACTGTCTCATGCAGGTACAGCTGATTTGATTAGGAATGGAAATGAGTAGCAGAAGCTGTCAGGGCCCCACCCATATCTCTTGCCCTCCCCACTTCAACATGTACGACCAACAGCTGACAGTTTCAGCGTATTTTTGTCGGGGGCTTCCTCCAAAGCTGAAGAGCCCTTTCCCTAAGTGCACAGCAAGCCAGAGGACTTGGGGATCATCACCCCTAATAACAGCCCTCCACCAGTGAGTGATGGCAGTTGATGTACAATTGGATAATTCTGAGGTGTATGTTCTACTGGGGACTTCAGCGTTTCCCCAGTGGATTAATCTCCAGTTTCTCCGTGGAGCTGGCTTGCCTTTTATTGGATGGCTTTTCCACCCTGTTATGCTTGCCCATGTCCCTGCTGGTGTTTCCTGCACTTTCCTCAAATAACACATTTGTACTAAAACCCTTGTGTCAGGGTCTGCTTCTATGAGAAGCCAAAGTAAGTCCACACCTGAACGAATCTGGCCAATCAGATTCTTTCTCCTGGGATTTTTCTAATGCAAGCAATACATTTTTACCTGGGATGGTCTCTTAAATGAGGCTTTAAAAATGTTTTCTTATTCCTTGATTTCTGAGGGTCAGTCCTGCCCTGGAGTTCTATTATTCACTTCTATGTTTATATAATAAATGTCTTGTGGTTTTAACCAAGCATAAAGTAGGGTTTTGTAACTTAGAACGAAAATATCCTATAGTTTTATCATTTGTTTTTATTTACATAAGTATCATATTTGAAAACAGGATAAGCCCTCCATCCAGCCCAATCTTTATACTTTATGTGGAGATCCAAAATAAAATGAACTGCTAAAGGTCTCATTTAACCATTGTTACTTCACTGTTCAAGTGTCCAAATAATACCTAAAAAATTAAGAGTATGCACTTTCTGAGTTCTTAAACCTTCTCACATTTCTTTTTATTCCTAGGAAACCTTCCTCAATAGGTATTTGAGAAACATTTACTGAATAAATGAATGAAATTAAATTGTTTGGATCATTGCTGAAAAGTGGGATTTATTTGATCCTATTCTTATATATTCTTTCCTAAAAAGGATTTAAAGTAACTTCTAATGGTAAAGGCAATATATATATATATATATATATATATATATATATATATATATATATATATTTTTTTTTTTTTTTTTTTTTTTTTTTTTTTTGCTTGCTGTTTCACTGATACCTGCCTTTCATCTCTGGAGTCAAGTCAGCTTCCATTTACCTGTTTGCTTGCCTCTCACTCTTGGTGTTGCTGTTTCCTTCACCTGTCACCCTCTTTTGGACCCATGTTCCCATGATCACACTCTCTGTTCAGCTCCTCTGCCTGACATGTGGGATTGAACTCACTCACAATTCTGACTTTGTCCTTGGTGTCTCCTCTGGGGCACTGTCTGTGGCCACACGAAGAGGAAATACACCTTGAAGTGCACCTTCCCTCTATTCACCCCAACCTCCCCCCTGGCTCCCTGCTCAGGAGAAGGAAGGGGTCCACGGAACTGAAGTCTTTAGAGTTTGTTCAAATGGCATTTATTTCACGGTGAAAAACAATGTAGGAGTATTACTGCTTGAGTTATAAGATCTGTTTCACATATTTTTTTGAGTTATACCTGTATCATTTTCCTTCTTCAAAATATTTTACAGAATTTTAAGAACTGTGGTTTTGAGGGGAGAGATATTAGCAACAAACCCAGGGAAAATTTTAATTTTATTTCATAATATTCTACTGTAGATATTGATTTAGAGGCATTTATTATAAAATTTGCCCAGCATACAAATAGTGAGAAGTCTACCTAGAGACCTTGCAGTTTATGCCATTTTCAGCCAACCCTACAAACCTGCAATTTATTTTTATCTCACCATATTATTGGTTCCCACAGGAGACATGGAAAGACTGTTTTAAAAAAGAGGGAGATTAAACTTGCTGGAGGAATGATTTCCAAATCATATTCTAGCACTTGGCTCTCTGTTGACAGTGTAAGGAGTAGGGGTTATGGATGTATCTAAATGTCTCAGTGCTATACTCTACCTGACTCTAATTTTATCCTGTAGTGACTTTCTCTCAAGTTTATCTCCACCTCCACTTATCAAAAACCTAACCCATATTCTCAGTTCAAAAGTTTCCATGTGTACAAAGACTTCAGTGATTCCCCCTCTACCATACAGTTCTACAGGGAGGGGTTCATGCCAATATTTCTAGGTACTTAATAATAATTTACATGTTGGCACTATTCTTAGCACATTATTTATAATAACTAATTTAATACTCACAACAATCCTATCTGGTGGATACTATTAGAATCCCATTTTACAGATGAGGAAACAGTCACAGAAAGGTGAAGTAACTTTTCCGAGACCAAATAGTTAGGAAAGGAGAAGAATCAGGATTAAAGTCAAATAATGTAACTCTAAAGTCTATACTCTTAACTGTTCTATGCTATACTCTCAGACATTAGCTACTTGGAATAGCAAGATAAATATGATGTGGCCTCTGGTATAGAGGAGATTACTTTATGGTGTGGAGACAGACATACAACTTGATGGTCTTAATATGAAGTGCTATGAGGAAGGTATATACTGGCTTCTAGAGCAAGACTAGAAGTTAGAGCAGGTAAGTCTTGAAAAATGAGTTCATAGATGTTAATCAGATGAAGAAAGACATTTCACATAGAGAAAACAGCATGCATAAAGACATAAAGACATGAAACAGAATGGTATGAGTAGTCATTAATTTACTCACAAAATTATTTTTTAACATTGGCTCTGTGCTCAGTATGAGTTCTGGGAACAACGAGGAGCAACGGAAGAAGAAAGTGCTACAAGCCGTTTACTCTCACTGTGTGTGAAACCACAGTAGAACTGCAGGCAAGGTCAGTTTGGGGAGGGCCTGCTGTGCAGTACTAAGCAGCTTACATTTGACCCAACAGGAATGAGGGGGAAAAAGAGCTTTAAGAGAGGGAGTGAGAAGATGAATTATATTTGTATATATAATGTCAGGAAGTGGTCTCTTCTTTCCTAAACTTTCACAGCACTTTGTACCTTTCATCTTATTTATCATATATTACCTTGTAATATAATTCAAACTGGATTTATATTAAATACCTCTAGGATTGTAATCTTCTAATCAAACACTAACTTGACTGCTGGGTCTTTAGATTCTCTGCAATGCACAGGGCAGAGTGTACTTTATATTCAGATGTGTTCTGTAAATGCCCGTCTAATTGAATTGAATGGAGCAGTCTCTATCCCCACACTGTATCAGAGCTCTTCAAGCAACCTCCCATCTCTCCTTGTCTTCGCAGGCTGAGCACAGGCACAAAAAATTAACACAAGTGATGTTCTGTATCGGAAGTAGGTTAAGCAAAATTTTCTGGATAATGGGACATCTGACAGTATTAGCCCAGCCTCCCAGACTATGTCACATGAACACGGCCTCCCTGCATCTGATCACCACCTTCTCAAAAGCCTGGATCATGCCCTGTCACATAAGAAATGAATGAAAAAATAAAATATATAATTTTTAAGATAGGTTGAGTAATTTTTTAGATCTATAAGAAAAACATCAGAAGTACTTGAGCCAGAACACACACACACACACACACACACACACACACACATATAAAGTCTGCCTTGCTGTTAGCTCAGTAAAGTATGAAATTACTTTATCATACTTAAATAATTTTTAAACTGTTTTAATAAATTTACTCTTTATCCTTCTATTTAAAAATGACCAATATTAGAAAACATAAAAAACAACTCCTAGAAATAATGTATTCAGTCTCCTACATTCCTCTGTTTATAGATAAGGTTGCTTTCTTATAGGAGTCAAGAGAATATCTCTGGGGAAATTATACCATTTTCTGCTGTCCCTCACTAGTGAAATAAATTCATTCTATTATATCAAGCATAACCTTCTCCTTACGACTTTTTCCTGAGCTTATGACCCCAAATGACAGCATTCATTCATAAAGTAACCTAATCACTCCTTAAAAGGACATTAACAAATATTCCCACAACACCTTCAGTTCAGTTCAACAGACATTTAATGAAGTGCAAGGCTCCTTCTGGAGAGGCCTTGAGCATCACTTAACTTACTATTATTGACACATCCATCACGGAATGCAAGAACATTGTGGAGATGAATAGTTGAATAGTGCTATTTATAGCAGATTGCTGATCCCATAAAACAGTAGTGTAATTTTAGCCTTCACAGGTGAAAAATAAATTTGTATGATGGAGGAACTGATTGGATTTTTCTCTCCCTGGTTTTCACCGTAAGTGCTTTCCATCCATAATAGACCAGGTGACCCTGCTATCCTCTATCATAGCACTTTGTACTTTTCTTTTATCATAATAGTAATGTTACACTAATTTGTAATTTTCATGGGTACAGTAACCATCACATTTTGTTTTTGCTCACCATCATATGCCAAGAATTCAGCAAGGGGTAATCTTCAAAACAGTTAGCAATTGGTCTGGCACAGGCACTAATCAATTAGAATGGATGCTTCCTGAGTCACCACATTGTTATGCACCAGCTTTAAATTAGCTTGGGACCTGGCATTGGGTGGAGAAATAATAGTTAAATAAATATATGAATGGATAAATTAACTAACATACTGGATCAGATCCAATTTTCATCCAGTTTCAAATCATTCAGGACTTTAATACTTTCATTATATTCAATCAGTAAATCACTTCATTGAAACCCTACAAAATAGGCACTCTTAATTGTTTAGGGTAATTAGTGGGGAAGGGAAAAGGGAAGAAGAGAAAGTTAAGCAAAAATAATTAATGCTTTCAAGGTGCTTATAGTCTAGTATGCGAGGTATCTTCATAAACAATGATAGAACAAAGTAAAATAAAAAGTAATGGTGGCTTACTTTTGGGGACAACTGAGATTCAAAACTAGATCTGTTGACTACCAAAGTTCATATGTTCCCCTCTGTATAAAATGTGGGGTTTGGATTCCAGTAGACCTGGATTTGAATCTCCACTCCACCACTGCCTGGTTGAATAGAAAACCTTGGAAACATCACTAAACCATTTTCAGTTTTAGTTTTGTCATCTATAAAATAGGAGTGATAGTGTCTACCTTTCAGAGCTTGTGTGAGCTTTGAATATGATAATATTATGATACAATTGACCCTTGAACAATGTGGGGTTGGCGGCATCAACCCCTCACACAGTTAAAAATCTGTGTATAACTTTTGACTCCCCCAAACTTGTTATTCCTCAGTATCTATAGAGAATTTGTTGGACTCCCTGCAGATACCAAAATTCACTCATGCTCAAGTCTTTACATAAAATGGCATAGACCAATGCATACAGTTGGCTTTCTGCATCTGTGGAATCCTAATCACAAATTAAAAGCAGTAAATGAATTTATCAAAAAAAAAAAATCTGTGTATAAGTAAACCTGTTCAGGTCAAGTCTGTGTTGTTCTAAAGTCAACTATATATTTAGTACAATGTTGGTATATAGTAAATGCTCATTAGAGATTAAGTTTCTTTGAATATGTAAGTTCAATGTATCTTATGTTGAAATACTGGAATTATGGTGGTCAGAAAAGTATATTACTTAAGGGAAAGAGAAAATGTTAGATTTTAAGAATTTGTATTAGGTTGGGCAGAGGCTTAGGAGTCAGACACACCCATAGACAGCTAGCTCTTCCGTGACTGACTTCCATGGTTTGGAGCATAATACCAAATGCACATAAACCTCTGATTTCCTTATCTGCACGTTGGAGCTACACAAAGCATCTAGGATATAAGTGAAAGAAGATGCTTATCCCATAGTAAATGCAAACATGGGACTGGATAGAGATAAACGGTCCTGAATACATGTATCAAATTCTCACTTTCCATCTTAAAAATGAAATCCAGATTGATGAGATTCTTGCCTAACCCTAAAACATACATTCTGCCAACAATTTTTTTTAATTAAGTTATGTAATAAGATGATTCACTCCATTGGGAAATAAGATGAATAAAATGCTCACTAATGGCTGCCTTTGTAGAAAAGTTAGACCTGAAAAGTGAGATTTGGAGAAGTTAAAAGCATTGTTTGTACAAGAGTTAGTTGTACCCTGGTCCCCAAAGTAGGCAGCTTACCCTGTTACAAATGGGACTATGGGACCCAAGAAAGACTTCCCTCAGTTGACCTATGATAGGTGTATACGACTGTGAGTTCCTCTCCCTTGGGCCTTCCCCTAAAACCCTGGTTCTTCTCTGACAGGTCATCTGCTACATGTATTATCATGAGCAACCCAATGCAGGGCAGACCTGTGCCTGCATCAAGAAGAGGGAGTTTGTCCTGGCTCGTGTAGCTCAGTTGGTTGGAGCATCATCTTGTAAACTGCAGGGTCGCAGACTCAATACCATCAGGGCACATGGCTGGGTTGTGGGTTCGGTCCCCAGTCCGGGTGCACACTAGAGGTAGCTGATTGATGTTTCTCTCCCTCCCTTCCCCTTTCTCTAAGCATGTCCTCAGGTGAGAACAACAAAAAGTAGGGGTGGGGCGGGGGGAGCTGTAGTGATGAAATAAGCATAGCAGAAGGAGGACTTATTTTAAGTCTCAAGTCCTGTCACTTCTCACCAATGTTATCTTGGGCAAATTAACTGATCTTTACAGCCCTCCTTTATTTCATCTGTGAAGTGAAAATGTAGATATGTATCAGCCTAACAATTTTCAATGCCCCATGTATTTATAAAGTATGAATAAAGTTATGCACAAAGGAAAAGCCCACACACAGATCATTGTTGCCCTACCTCAAGATGTCACTATTGCTCATTTGTGGCTACAATCAATCCTCAGTATCCTAGGGGGATTGACTGCAGGACCCTTGGGGATACCAAAATCCAAAAGGACGCTCAAGTCCCTGATATAAAATGGCACAGTATTTGCATATTTCCTATGCACATCTTCCCATATACTTGAAATTATTTCTAGAAAACTTATAATACCCAGTCCAATGAAAATGTTGTGTTAATCATTGTACTCTATTGTTTAGGTAATATGAGAAACCATCAAAGACCTATTCATATAGTATACATCAAAAGCAATATAACATTTTTTAGAAAATATTTTGGTCTCCAGTTGGTTGCATCTATCAATATGGATAGGGAGGACTGACTATATTTTAGTCTGAGCTATCATGTTATTTCATAGCTTATACTTATTTGCTGTGTTTTTGCTAATTTTAAGACATCTTTAAAACATTGTTAATCCCATGAAAAACAACTTAATTCAGCATTGCCCATTAAATGTGAAAGCAGTAGTAAACTTTATTTTTTCATAAATATGTACATTTGGTTACTTGTATGATGTCACTTTAGAATTAAAGTAAATGGAATTTTGAAATAGCCTAATCTGTTTGATAATAGAGAATCTTTAAAATAGTGCTAATTGCCTGACCTGCCTAGCAGGACTGTGCAACAAATGATAGTAGAAATGTTTGATAAACTAAAAATATATGTAATAAAAATATTCTTCATTGGTGTATATATAATATACAGAACAGTGCTACACAAGTTCATTGTTATAGAGGGAGTAAAAGCAGCCAGAGACAAAAATTAGACACATCTATAGAGCCTATGACAGATTATAAATAAGTGGAACTTTGGGAAAAAAAACTTTTCCTAGAATTATTAGAAATGGGATGAGTCAGTTTAAAATTTCTGCAGGGTCTTCTGTCTGAATTTCTGACTGCTGGCTCATGACACCGTAGTGCCTGATAGCTGATAGCTCTTCCCATGTTTTTCAGTGATTAATCACCAAATCTGCCTGGTTGTTTAATCTGTTGTTTTAAACAATTCAATACTCCTTTTGCATGGAGATACACCTTTTTAGGTGTACAGTCCTATGATTTTATATAAATTTTTGACCACTGCTATAATTGATGAAGATAGAGAACATTTTTCTCATTCTAAAAGTTTCTCTCATATCTCTTTGTGATCTATCCCCTATGCCAACCTCCAGCCCTTGTCAACCACTAATGTGATGTCTGTCCCTGATGTTTTTCCTTTTCCATAATGTCATAGTAATATAATCACAAAATATGTAGTCTTTTTAAGCCTCCTGCCTTCTTTCAGTCAGTACAGTGCATTTGAAATGCATCCACGGTGTCATGTGTACCAATAGTCCCCTCACTGATGCTGCAGAGAAGTGTGCCATTGTGTGGATGTAGCAGAGTTTTTCTATTATGTATCTGATGGATACTTGGGTTGTTGCCAGTTATTGATGATTATAAATAAAACTACTCAAAATATTTGTATACAAATGTTTTTATGGAGATATATTTTTCATTGCTTTGGATAAATGCCTAAGAATGTAGTGCTGTGTTATATGGTAAGTTTATGTTTAATTTTATTAAAAACTGCCAAACTATTTTTCAGAGTGGCTATACCATTTTTTGTTCCTATCAACAATGTGTATGTATTTTGATTATTCCACATCCTCACCAACATTTTATATTGCTATGTTATTGTTGTTTTTTGAGTCATTCTAATAGGTACGTAGTGGCATGTCCTACGGTTTTAACTTTCTTTTACATTTTACCCCAAAATATTTCAAATTTTGAAATGTTTGTCCATAGTTTCCATGTATAAATTTAGTAATAAGTAATATCACTGCTGAAAAAATTGTGAGTGGATTTAATAAGTTTCTTCTTCCAGGTATATATATACCTGTTCCCACCTGAATGATCCAGTTTTATGCTCAGCTGCACTTGTGCCATTATAGTTTTTGCCCACTAGATGGCAACCGCTCAACTGTTTGGAACTGCTATTTAGCCAGCAAGAAAATTGTATAATAAAAGGATGAAGAGTCAAGCTATGAATTGTGAAGTACTTTTCTCCATGATGGCAAAATAAATTATAAAAAGACAACACTTCATTGACTGCCAAGTTAGAGCTCATCATAATCTAATGTGTGTGCTTTCTAAATCATTTCAATCTAAGGTTGGAAGTACCAAATATGGATGGAACACAGCATATAAAAATATATAACAAGGTGCCTTTTGAACATAAATCAGTGAAATGAGGTAAACGAATTTCTTATAGAAAAGATCATTCAGAACCTTGAACTAATTTCAGACAGCACGTAATTTTCAAAAATATTTTTTGAAATTCAGACATTTATAAGTTTTAATATACACATTGATATGTTTTCTTGAATAGCTGGAGGTAAACTAAGAAGCTAGATGACATTTTTTTGCATGCTTGTTGTTGTTATTTTAGCACCATAGAGACCCTTCATTCATTAATTAAATATTTACTACACTCCTCTTATGTCCCAAGCTTTGTGTTAGGTATTAGGAATACTAAGAGGAAAAAGACCTAATCCATGTTCATGATGATGACGATGATGATGATGATATCAACAACTGTTTTTTAAGTACTAGAGGTTATTCTAAGATATTTACAAACATTATTCTACTTAACTCTTTTGTCATAGGCCTACAGGATATTACTGTTTCTATCTTACAGATATGAAGACTGAGGCTGTGTGCCAACTTGAGTAACTATGGTTGAGGTAAAAATAATTTCAAGACATATTTAAGTTAAGAGTGTGCTGGATATGTTATTTGAGAGTCAGTCTTAGCAGCCATGTGGCATGGAGGCAAACCAGATATTTTTATACCCTCAGTATTGAGTAACATCCGGCAGCTGAGAGCTTTTAAGCCTACCCTCACAAATTCTATGGTGATCACTGAGCACAGATGGCAGAGGGGAGAGGCTAAGCCCACAGCTGGATGGAGGACAGACTAAAGATGTAAGGGATAGACCAGAAATACCAATGAGAGTCAAGACAAGGCCGCATCATCAAGCTCTATCCATGCCAAAAGAAGGTGCTAGAACTGTTACAAGCCACATTCTCTAGTTGTGGATATCAGCATGATTCCTAGAAACCAGGACAAGGTGTACTCCCATGGACATCAGCAAAGACTCAGAGATCACACACACTCACATGAGGTCTTGTTGCTCACTCCCATTACCATGGGAACATGTAAACTTTCCCCCATCTTTGTGTACCATCCTCAAGATGATAGAGAAAGAAAGATAAAGACTTTGGAGAGGAGAGAAATATAACTTGATTTAATATTAATCCAAATGATATTGTTTAAGTATATCAGCATACAAATTTAAGCTCTTAAATTTGGGGGTGGGGGGTCAAAGATGACTTTGAGGACCTGTTGAAATATATAGATACTCTAAATAACTCCTCCATTCCCCCATCCCAACACACACACACACACACACACACACACACACACACACACCACATGGTTTAGAGAATAAAGGAGGTCCAGTCATTAACTCTGAGAACCCCTGAATCCCAGGTTAAGAAATCCTAGTGGTGGAAATAGCACTAGGCTTGAGTTTTGATTCAGCCATGTGCAATCCATGTGACCTTGGACAAATAAACTCTTCTCTCTGAATATCAGGTTCCTCACTAAGTTTGTTGAATGACTATTAAATGAAGAAGTGGGGTAGAAATGACTATATAATTGTTTAAATTGTATCTTCTATACAATCTTTTACACAAAGTTCTATAATACATGAATCTATGTGGTCCCCAATAGTTACTTTGTATTTGTCATCAGCAACTTCTAATTGCCCCCATAGGACATCCCCCACTTTTCTCCACCCAACAGCATGAGCACACCTCTGGGGCAGTACTCATGCTCACAGATGAAGTGCTACAGTAGCATCCTATGTTTTCTTGCTGCTTCAACCCTCACTTCTCCTCACGCATGAAGCACACTATTCTCAAGCCACTGCTTCTTCCTATAATTTTCCTGCTTAAAACTCTACTAAGAAAGGCTCTCAACTGCATAAGAGATCTAAAACTTAATGGTCAAAGGCTTTTTTTTTAAATCAATGACTTTACCTTGCTTAATCAATCTTATTTCCTCATCTACAGTCAGCTAAATCTTATCACTTAGAGGAAGATTTCACAGGAAAAAAACTAGTGATGATTGGAATGCTTGACTCAGCCACTTACTGGCTATTTTCATATTGAGCAAAGCACTTATTCTATCAGGGCCTTTGGTTTTCCAAATCTTTTTCTTCTTTTCTATTGAATTTATTGGTGGTGACATTGGTTAATAAAATTATATAGGTTTCAGGTATACAGTTCTATAATATATCATCTGTATATTGTATTGTATGTTCACCACCCCAAGTCAAATCTCCTTCCATCAATATTTATCCACACCACCCCCCATTCTCAATTCCTAAATGAAGTAGTTGGGCTAGAAAATTTCAAGACCCTTTCCAGATCTGCTATTCTATGACTCCATTACACTGTGCCCCTTAAATGCTATACTTGTTCCACTGTGAATCTTTATTCCCATGGTGCTCTCCTTCTCCCAGAGAAAACATTTTCTGTTCTCCAAGGTTCAACTTAGACACTCCTCATCCATGATATATCCCTGGTTCCCGAGCTTTTGAGAACGGTTTCATTGTCTGAATTCTCATGGCATCTAAATTCTATACTAATCAATGAAAATATCTTATAATGATGTAATACTTTAGCTTTAATAGGTTTTCACAGATATTATTTCAATGTTCTCAAAAGCCTGATAAAGTAATTACTCTTCCTACTCAGCTAAGTATACCAGCTTAAAACTCCTGAGCACCAAAACAAATGACCTAAGGTTAGAATTAAAATCGCATTTCTATTTTAAAATTTCCTTCCAGTCCTGGTCAGGTGGCTCATTTGGTTGGACATCATCCCACAGACTGAAAGGTCATGGGTTCGATTTTCAGTCAGGGCACATGCCCAGGTTGCAGGTGTGGTCCCTGATCGGGTTATACATGAGAAAGATAACCAATCCATGTGCCTTTGTCACATCAATGTTTCTCTCTCTTTCTTTCTCCCTCCCTTCCCCTCATTCTAAAATCAATAAGCATGTCCTTGGGTGAGGATAAAAGAACTTCCTCCGTACATATTCAACATGTCAAGTAATTATCTGTATGTTTCACATATACAATGTGATTTAATTCAATAAACAGGTATCAAGTCCCCACTTTGTACAATCTGTTTAGGTACAAGCTATGGCTAAAGGGGATGGAGACCAAGTAAAGTTTTCTACCATAGACTTAAAATCCTTTTGTATCCTGGTAACTCTTAACTAAGTACATATTAAATATCATAGAGCATAAGGAATAAGAACACAGACCACAAGTCAAATACCTTTCCTTTTTTCTCTCTTCCTCCCTTCTTCTCTTCCTCCCTTTCTTCCTCCCTCCCTTCCTTCTTTCCATCTTTCCTTCCCTCCTCTATTGTTAAAATGTTTTAAATATTAAAAAAGAGAATATTACTATACACCTCCATATACATCCTGAGCCAGCTGCAACAATGATCAACTCATGACCAATCTTATTTCATCAACACTCATAACCACTCCCTCAGATTATTTCGAAACAAAATCAGGCATTGCTTTACTTTATCTGTAAAAATTTTGGTCAGAAAATTTCAATATAGGACTCTTTCTTTATAACATAATTCTATACCAACAAATACTCCTTAATAGCATCAAATAACTAATCAAGACTCATTTTTTCCTGTTGTTTTTTTAAAGCTTATTCAAATCAGAATTCAAAACAAGTCCATACATGGGTTGCACGCCTCTTAAGCCTATAAATAGGCAATCTTTCCCTCCACCCTCTGCCTCACTTTCTGCAAAATTTATTTGTTGGAAAAAAAATTGTTATCCTGTAGAGCTTACTACAGTCTAGATTTTCTTGATAGAATTGTTTTTTGCTGTTGCCCATTGTATCATCTGTGAAGTGGAAGTCAGATCTGGAGACTTGATCAAGCTCTATATTTTGGGCAACACCACTTGATAAGTAGTGAGACATATTTCCATCAAAAGTCACATCATGACTGATTTTTCATGGTGTTGCAGCCATTGACAAATATTTTCTAGATTTATTTATTTAAAATGATTATAGTCTATCATTCTTTCCTAATTTGTTAGGCAGGGTATTACTATAAAAAGACATGTCCTTTCAACTATTTGCTTACCTTAAATTTCAGTTTGTATAGAACCAACAGGATAAGTGTTTGATTCTTTCCCTTTATTTATGAGTTTTTTAAATAATGAATAGATTACTTATCATCCTTAAAAGCTGATAAGTATGATTTTTAACCCTTTAAGTGCCAACATCGCTGTGAATGACATTGACAAATTTTCCCAAAAGTGCCAACATTGCTCCCAGTGACTCTTTTTTTTGATGGCTATAAATGTAAGTAACAATGGAATAATTCATATTTTTATGTTTTGTTCTCTTTTTTTGTACCTTAGGTTATACATTGATATAATCTTTTCTCATGTTGATCCAAATTTTGAATTTTTATGCTTGTTCAAATACTGACATATTAATTCTGTTATAATTTTTACTTACATTTTAAATGGTCCTTTTAATTTCATTTATCTTTGCAATAATTGTCAAAACTATGCAGTGTGCATGATAAGGAAGCTTTTCCTAATGGACATTTTCATTATTTCACAGTATAGTGTTAGCATTTTGTTTATAAACTGTTTCTCACTGTTGATATCTGTTGATATATGTCTCTAGTGTGAATGCCATTTGTGTTCCTTTTTTTTTTTTTTTGTATGTTAGGCAGTTTTTTTTTTCAAAAATGTATTCAATATTTGGCATACTTCTTGCTTGTTATCCATGTTTTATATTATGCCATATATTATACTTCAAAAGCCATATTGAAGGAAAAAATTTACTTTTTCTAAAACAA
Organism: Furipterus horrens; assembly: GCF_987537825.1. NCBI lineage: Eukaryota > Metazoa > Chordata > Mammalia > Chiroptera > Furipteridae > Furipterus > Furipterus horrens. The sequence continues at coordinate 60,974,010 of NW_028327172.1, read as the reverse complement.
TTGCTATAATAAAATAATTTTAATGCAATAAGATTTTTGCTAAATTGCAGCAAAGAACACTGCTTACAAAAGGAGAGTGTATTTACTACATGTTGTGAAATTTTCAGCAAATTATTATGAACAATAATGTTTTTATAGAAATTTTTCATAAACTGCATTTCTCAGCATAATAGTCTGGCATTTCTCACATGAATTTTAGCAATTATGCATGGCACTCAAAGGGTTAAATAATATCATTCTAGAATTATGGATTTAAACAGTGTTTTGTTTTCATTCATTACATTATTATCCTTAATATTGTTCCAATTCCCTTTTTTTAGTCCATGGGAGCCTCTTCAGTGAGCTTCTGACTCCACTTAACATGACACTACATTTCTTCATAGGTAGCTTACTTGCTTTCTGATATAAGCTATTCCAGTTTCATATTGGTATTCTATACCAGACCTAGAACCAATTTTTTTCCCTTAAAAAATCATTTTTTTAAAGAATCCCTGGCTCCTTTTTCTGGCTAATGGTATTTAGAAACCACACTGAAGGGTTGTTCATAGCTACTCAGCTGTCATGGATTCTAGTCCTTTTGAATAGACAAAACTAGGAAGTATTCTGTTCCTAAAGATAAAATGTATCATGGCTCATTCTAAACATACAATTCTAATATGACTTAACCTTATCCCAACTCTGTGAGTTAGCCAGGAAACAAGTAGATATAATTTGTGACTACATACTCTAAACACTGAATTCTGTACCTGAAAAATTAGCTTAATAAAACCAGCCTTACATGGAACACTCAAAAAATATATTTCATTTCTCCCAACCACATAGAAAATACTGTAAATACCATATACCCATGGCATATTTGGAACTCACCTTATAAATCAAAATGGGACATTCTATTAGTTACCAATTAAATACAGGTAGGAAGGTCTTCTAGAAATTACGGCATGATTGGTGATTTTATCATGCTCCTGAAGTAGAGCACTGAGCTCCCTTATTGTGTTCTATCTGCCTTCTAGTCACAGAAACACTGTCTCCCCAAATAAAACATCAATTCCATTTTGGGGCCCTCTTCACATGGGATCTGAATGAAGCCCACTGGACCACAGATGATCCCCCCTGAAGCATTTCCCCCCTTGAGCAGGGCTGCCTCACCAAAATATTTCCATTGCAACAGCAATAAAACAGAATTGCAAAAATCCTCAGAATGACCCTGCAGCCACAGTGTTAACCAGCATTCTAATTCTCTCTGGGACACTACCTCCTGGATTCAGAGAGATGGGCAAAACTCCTCTTTGTTCAGACTTTTCCTTAATTAGGGCTCAGGCTGGGGACAAGTTTCTGAAGTAAGTCTTGGCACTGCTCTGGCTTTAAAAGGGTAATGGTTTTGGTGGGGAAGAAATGTTTTTCAAATACTCATCTCTTAACTAGGAACCCAAACCAATCTAATTAGAGTGGCTGAGCACTGGGTATTCTCTAATGAGGCACAAAAACCAACACAGAAGGGATTTTTGCTCTGGATGTCTTGAATATGGCTCACACTGTGACCAGGAGCCCAGGAGCAGAGCCGTGCCCACTGCCTAGACCAGCTCTCTGCAAGCCTTGGCTCAGTTTTCCTTTGGGAGGCTCTTGCGCTTCCCATTGTTTCTGCATTAGCCTCCACTATTCTCCTTCCTCTCCTCTCTCCCTTATTTGGAGTGCTTCAGATTTCCATGGTTTGACTTCTTTTAAAAACCTATGTCCAGCCCTGGCTGCTGTGGCTCAGTGGATTGAGTGTCGGCCTGCAAGCCAAGTGTCTCTGGTTCGATTCCCAATCAGGGCACATTACTAGGTTGCACGTCAGGTCTCCAGTTGGGGGTGCAAGTGAGAGGCAACCACACAGTGATGTTTCTCTCCTTCTCTTTCTCCTTTTCCCTCTCTCTAAGAAAAATAAAATAAAATAAACAAACAAATAAATAAAACCTTGTGTCCTACTCTAGCCAAGTCCAATTACTTGTTCTATACCTCAGAACCTTTGCACATGCTTTTCCTTCTGCATAAAAGACCTTCCCTTCTCTAAAAATATTCTTCCTTATAAATTTCCATAGCTTTTCTACTAAGTTTTTCTAAATCTCTCGCTCTGTTTCTACCCATGAGGAAGAAATGCTCATTCCTTCAGTTCCAGCTCTTTACTAAATACATACCTCTATCATCCCACTTAGTATGGCAATTATGCACCTATGAGTGTGTTTTCTCTATAAGTCTGAGCCTCATAAATAAAGAAATTGCATTATAAAGTCATAAAATTGCTATTTATATAATGCTGTTAACCAATGTTACCCCGATACATTTCATTAAAAAAAAGAAAATGTGCTAATTTATTTCTTCTGTCCCCAATTGCTTTCATAGCTCCTGGTACATCATAGGTCTTTCATGAATATTTGAGGGCTTATTGCTAGTGAGAAATATATTACAGAATGTCCCCTAAACAAATAAGAGGTACATTCAAAGTTCTATGGGAATATAAAGGTGGGAGAAACAATATCTGAGACACAAGACACAGCTGATTAAGTTCTAGATCTCAAGCTAGTTGGTGAAGACAAGAAAACAAAAAACATTACAAATAAGTGGGACCTTTCTCTATCACACTTCTCACATTCTCTGATGAGAGATTCAGAGAGCAAACACCATTGCATCCAACATACAATCTCTGACCAGCATCCAGCATATCACTTGAAACATAATGGTGGTCAAAAACTATTTACTGGTGCAGTCACTGTGGAAAGCAGTATGGAGATACCTCAAAAAATTTAAAATGGATCTGCCTTTGACCCAGCAATCCCACTTCTAGAAATATATCCGAATGAACACAAAACACTGTTTAGAAAGAACATAAGCACCCCTACATTCACTGCAGTGTTATTTACAATCACCAAGATATGGAAGCGGCCCATGTGTCCATCAGTAGATGAGTGGATAAAACAACTATGGAACATTTATACAATGGAACACTACTCGGCCATAAAAAAGAAAAAATGTTTTACCCTTTGCAAAAGTATGAATGGACCTGGAGAACATTATGCTAAGTGAAATAAACTAGTCAGAGAAAGACAAATACTGTATGATTTCACTTATATGTGGACTCTAATGAACAAACTGAACGCAGAAAATGGGGACAGATTCATAGACAGAGAGCAGATGACCACTAGGGGGCAGGTGAGGAGGTGGAGGGATTGAGCAGAAAGGAAAACGGACTCATGGAGGTGGACAACACTGTGGTGATTGCAGGGGCAGAAGTGAATATAAGTGGACTAAATGGTAACAGAAAAAAAATACAATAAAAATTAAATTAAAAAACTATTTATTGAATAAATGTATGTAACAAGTAAATTGTGTACCACTTTCAGAAATGGCGCTGTCATTGTGACCCAGTAATACCAATCAGGTCGTAACATACATGCATACAACCCTTAGTTATTCTCCAAACACACACTTATATGTTCTAGTGCATTTTTCTCTTTTGTTTATATTACTTCTACTAGGATGCCATTATATAATTATAATGTTTTATCACACATAAAATGTCTCTCTTCACTTTATATATATATTCAAGGTAAATATAGATTTGTAAGTGTGTGGTATATATTAAGTGATATAGTTATAACATGATTATGTGCTCTCCCCCATCACCCTTACTGCTGTAGAAGTTCCATTAGAAGGGAAAGACTGTCACTGCTTCTCTCAAAATTTTTGCTCTGCAGTCATCTAGCAGAGTCCCAGAGGTACCATTATTCCATAATCAAATAAACATATCAAAGTTCTCAGATTTGAGGCCCCTGGATTTTCTCACACTGAAATCCTGCCCAGCTTGTTACTGACAGACCTCATGGTGACACGGGGCAGCTCCATTCTGCCCACTGAGAAGAGGATTAAAGACAATGCTGTCAAACGAAGTTTCCCAACTGCAAAATAAACTCGGCCCCATGCCTCCTCCACAGAATCACTCAGATGTTTATGTGCAGGAGTGAAATAAGGAGACACACATACAAGAAATAATCTTGGTACAACACTTTGCAAATCAGTTCTCCATGCCCTTGTTTCTGAACTCTGCTATAAGGTGCAGGCCTAGAAATCACGGTGGATGTTGGGCAGGGCCATTCTGACACTCACTTGCTTTTCTTGGAGTTTCTGACAGCCCACTAATCAATACTCACCCTTGGGTTTTATCCAATCCCCAGGCTGTCTTATGTTGTCTGTAGTAATCTTTCTCCACCCAAAGCTATACAAAGCACTCAGACACCTCCATTAAGTTCCATCTACTGCTCTTCAAAGACTATTAAAAAGCATCAGGGGAAGGGGTTGATAAAGCTTTTATGGTGAGGCTTTATTTTCAATCTCCTATCAATGTCTCAGAACCAGGAGAAAAATATTTTTAGACTCTTTCTTATATTTTGTGAAACTGCACCACAAAGTGTTAAATCCAAAGGTTTCCAGGAAACATTCAAGTGATAGTTTGTTTTTGTTTTTGTTTTTTTCCCTGCCCAGGCTTCTCTGTCCTGTACCCATCCTATAACAATAATAAATAATATCCCCCAAATATGGTTTAACTGAACCTTGGATAATAATACTGCTTTCCATTTACACTGTGCTTTGTTAAAAGCTCTTGCACACATTTTGTCTAAATCGCAAAGTACATTTATAGGATAAATAGGGCATAAAATAGAGAGCCAATTACGACCACACCATCTAATCTGATGAGTTAAATGTATTATTGTTGCCAGAGAAACAGGTTTTACACTATGTTGCCGGGTGGAGACTGGGCAGTTTTACAAAGCTGTACATACCAAGTTGCAAAAGAGACTAAGAACCAGTCAGTCCACAGCAACATAAAAAATAGCTAGAGTTATTTTAGCAGAGAAACATAGCTGGTTCAACAACTTCTCGTTCTCACCACTAGTATCTTCACTATAAATATAGATTTATAAGTACGTGTATTCATTTTAGCTTTAAAATACACAGAAGTTTTTAAAGATGGTGTTTCAAAATGCAATGTTCAGAGCCTCAAAATTATACAATAAATTAGCTAGTTACACAATTTAAGCCTGTCCAGCTAGAAATTACTTGTTGTAATTAAGAGGATTTGAAGTATAGTTTAATAAAAAATTACTCTATAGTTCACAATTTTTTAAGTGACAAACGAGACAGGATAAAGATGCTGAGGCTAAAAGGATGGCCAAGGCCACACAATAGGCAAATAGGTGGAGGGCCTCCAATCTAGAACCCACCTCTCTAATTCACCACTTCTGAAGTAACAGAATATGCTGTTATAACAGTTGTTCAAAAACACTTTTGAACTATTTGTTTAATTTATGGGTTTGGTCACTTTTTTCTAGCTGATGTGACTGTACTGAGTCAAGAAGGGAGTTATATTTTATAAATAGATTTTAACAATTTTATACACAGGGTATTTTAAAAGTTTTTTTATAACATACAAAAATATTCTGACTGTATTGAGATCTAAAAATGTCATGTTTAGAGTTATGAGAAAACTCATAAATAACAAAGTCCCTATCAGTCATACATGAATTCCCAGGAATATTATTGCCACCACATGGGGGTGTAGTGTTCTTAAAATATACTTTGTGGAAATTCTAAGCAGCTCAGAAGAGCAAGCTGGGGAGTAGGGAAAGCTGAATTTCATTGGCAAAGACAAAGCACTTTGTCTCTTTTGCATTGAGCATGAGACCCTGGGTTAAGATTGAAGTCTTAATTCATCCTCAGAGTGTCTCCAATATGAAATGATCTTTGTGATAATAATATGTCTGAATTGTTCCATCTCAGAAAATACTACATACCATGTGTGAGTTACCTGGGGTGGGGCAGCAATTCCACTGAAGCGGCCATATTAGTATGTGCCATGCCACATTCCCCACTCCAGGAAGGCAATTAGAAAGAGGCTTAATTAAGCAATAGCTGCTTTTGTTGTTGGAATTACTGTAAGATAACTGACCAGGATGGGAGCTGTGTCCCCAAACTGGAGGAAAATCATGGAAACCAAGGTCAATTATCTCATATTATTAATGCCCACAGTGAGAAATGCTATTGTGATCATTGTAAGACATAACTATAAAATACTTAAAGTCTTAAATGGCTAAACCTTTTCTACATTACAGTCATTACAGATCCAATATAGTTTAATTAAAATTTTTTTAAAACCACCACATTGGACACCCATAATTGTAGATGAATTTGGTAATGAGAAAACACCAGAATAATTCCTCACATAGTTTATTACATTTGCATACACAGATTTTCTGCTTCTGCATCTATAGAGGACACATTTCTAAAAACCTGGCCAGTATGGACAATTACTTCTTAAGTTTATGATCATCATTTTAGGTGTATCATTAACTCTTTCCATAACTATGGTTTGGGGATAAAAGGGCATACTGTAATTTTAGTGGAAAAAGTATAATCTTTGGAATTCAGGCAGATTGAAGTTTGAATCTTAGGAATCCCAGGTTTACTAATACTAGCTGTGCAACTTAACTGCATAATAGCCAATAGGGCCCACAAAGGAAATAAAAGGTAATGCAGATGGAATTTTGAAGATAATTTAAGAAGGGAGAAGGGTATGGGAAGGGTTAAGGGAATATCCAAGGAATAATGAGGCACTCAGGACTCAAAAGCAGGAGCAAGAAGGCTTTATACTACCTCCAGGGCTTAGGGCAAGGGTTAAAAATAGAAAAGTTGAGTCTGATAAGAGCTGGAGACTTTGCAGAAGTGTTTGTTGATTGACAAGAACTATAATCATGGGTGAACAACTGCAACTGTACATCCTAGTCTTTTTCTTCTCTGGCATTCTGATCTCCTGCAAGGGCCACTCTTTGTCCAAACCTAACCAGAAAAAAAGCCAGTAGGGAAGCCCCTATTGATCAGGCAATAATGGAGAAGAGAGAGCAGGTAAACGTTCTGGGTAGGAAGGATGCACACAGAGAAAAACAGCTTACTCTCTGAGTCTTTCTGTCCTTACTTATAAACAGAGAATTGAACAAACCCTTGTCCAATAAAATTGTTGGAAAGATTTAGTAAAATATACCTGAGGTGCATAATGCAGTCCACATCACATAGCAGATGCTCAATAAATAGTTCTAGCTTGTTGTGAAGGTGAATGTATATTCTCTATTATAATTCAGTTACCATCCAACAAGGTTATCCCTCAAGAAGTTATCTTGCTTCCTTTTCACAGAAAGCTGTTTTGTTTTTTTCTTTATAACATAGGGAGACCACATGCAGAGAGATACAAGCACTAATTCTATGAATCATAGGCTTACTTGAGCTTTGAAATGAGGGCTCAGCAAAAAGAGTTAATTCTGTATTTCTGACCAGCACAATCCTGTCCAGAGAACAAGCACCTCAGTGGGTAATGACCTAAACTCAGGGTTTTAAGCATTTTTTTGTACCTGACACTCCACCATTAACTTATGACACATCTGAAATCAAACAATGATTCCAATAGAATGCAAAAGTTTCCTTTTTGAGTGTATGTATATGCCTTCAGTCTTTGCGTTTAAAAATATTTGTAAGCATCAAACGCACTGAGGCAGAGGGCTATTGCTCTTGCAGAACATCCATGTAGCACACGTCTTCTCCAAGTGCCTGAAGTGGACCCTCCTGCCCCAGTCACTCTTGGCCGCAGGTTTCCTTGTTTTAAGGCACATTTCTAACTGAAGTTTTGTTTGTTGAGTTTTTTGCTTACATATGGGGTTGGCCTAAAAGTTTGTTTAGTTTTTTCCATAAAATAAAAGACCTATTTTTCATTTTATCAACAACTTTATTGATTTGAATATTTTGAATAGTTGGCTATCTCCTATATGGTATAGCATTGATTGTTCTCCATTAATGTCTCTATTTGACTATTATCAACTTCAAGTTGTCTACTCGACCATGAAGCATTGTCCCACAAGAAATCTCTAGCACAAAATTTCACAAACCACATTTGATCAGTCACCGTACCTTCTACATATGCCACGCAAATCTCTTTTTGCGTTTCAGTTGCTTTTACCTTTCTTGAAAAAATAAAACATAAAATGTCGAAAGTGTTGAGCATTTTCTTCCATCTTCAATATTAAAATGGCTGCACAAAAATTCACCAATTTTGATAAGTTTTTTTTAATGTATGCTGATATGACAGCTGTCACAATACAATCTCATGAAATTGTTTTTCAATGAAGTTAAGGACAATTAATTGCTACTAGAGCCATCTTATGGAAAAAGCCAAAAGGACTTTGTGGCCAACCCAATATTATTTGTCTCTTCCATGAGAGCATGGACCTCAGCTATCTCATTCTCCTTTATGTCTAGCACTTCCTAGAACAGAGACTGACAGTAAACACCAAACAATCTTATAAATACACAGAAAAGCATGCACACATAAGTAGTTAATGTGCAAATCAGATTACATGGTGTTCTCAAATCACTGAAACAGGCATTCAAAGGTAGTAGCATTATTATTGTTTTTATTATTACTACTCTTAAGAGCAATGATAAAATAGCAGACGTGATAAATATTATGGTGAGGAAAGATATTATTATTTTCCAGTGACTGAGTCTTAGTCATACATGCATTTACTACCAGTCTTTGTAATCAGCCTGTGACTACTGTCAACTTTATGTTTACAGTGACATTGCCAGGCAGAAGGATCTCTCTCAAGTAGTAGTGGTAATAATGTCTCAGGTCCCGGGAAAAATGCCACTTGTCAAATGCCAAGTGATACACAAATAATAAAAGGGAAACCTGTATACTTCAGCTTCTGGGAAGATGAAGTACAGGCACTTTTCCCAACTCCTCCCATGAATTATAACTAGAAACCCTGGGCAATATATATAGAAAAAAACATAAAAAGACCTTGAAATGTGGAGAAAGCAGACTAGCTAGACATCTAGGGACTGAGGAACAACATGGTGGTGAGTTCCCTGTTTTGTTTGTTTGTTTGTTTGTTTTGTTTTTTTCTTCATGTATTTCAGAGTTAGAGCTGAAGGAATTGGAAACCCAAAAATGTTAACAAAAAACCCTAATGAAAGCCTACCCCTTCTCACCAAATGGGCAAGGAAAGGAGCAGCCTGGAGACAGAAGTTTTTGCTTATAATCACTTTCTTCCTGCCAAATGCCACACAAAATCTATATCCCTGATCCCAGCCACACCAGCAGAGGCCAGGTGAGGAGCCTAGACTGCCATGCTTGTCAGCCTATGATGAGGTTCCCCAATTTCCTTGTGGGGATGCTGTCAAAAATGGCCTAGCAGGGACTTGTAAGTTCCATGTGCACTGGGCAATAATAAAGCCATTTCCATCAACAGCAGTGTCATTAGAGGCCATTTGAGGAGCTTGGATTTTGACACCCACCTGGCAGTGGCAAGACATCCCTACCACTCCCCAGTAGGGCAGTATCAGAGGATTCCTGATGGATAGTGTAGGCTTTCATCATAGTCCTACTGTAATAGACTGCCCCCCCCACCTCTATCCACCATGGTGTCAGTATAGGCCATGTAGAGGACAGAAGCAGAAGAGGTGCTCCTACCCCTTCCAGTTGGGGAGGTATCAATGGAAGCCTAGCCGAGCGCCAGAACTACCACTACTCCTCAGCAATAAAGGGAAGACTTGCCTCCTTGGTGTCCGCAGAGGCCGAGTAGGAAGCCTGGATTTTGGGCCCCACTTGGCAGTAATGAGGCAGCACTTGTGCCTTCCTTTCTCCTGCCTTAAAATGTAATGAATTTAATAGAAAATCACTCATCATACCAAGAATCAAGAAGATCTAAAGATAAAAGATAAGAGACAATGAATAGATGTCAACACCAAGATCACACAGATATTCAAATAATCCTACAAAGATGTTAAAGCAGTCATTATAAAAATGCTTCAGTAAGCAGTCATGAACATATCTGAAACAAATAGAAAAAAAAAAATTCTCAGCAAAGAAATAGAAAGTCTCAATGACAACAACAGCACGTAAAGGATATAAAGAAATTGAAATATCTTTAGATTGAAATATTTTTCAATTGAAATAAAAATCTTAATGGATGGACTCAATATGGGACTAAAGGGGACAGAAGGGAAAATATCAGCGACCTGGAAGTGAAAACAGTAAACATTACTACACAGAGTAAATTAACCCCGAAGCCCACCCCAAAATGAAAAAAGAGCCTCAGGGAATCTGTGGGACTATAACAACAACAACAAAAAATTAACATTTGTGTCATCACAGTCCCAGAAGGAATGGAGAAATAGTGCAGCCCTGAAAAAGCACTCAATAAATAATGGCTGAAATTGGCCCAAATTTGGCTAACACACACATACATATATACATGTACAGATCAAGATGCTGAGCAAAACCCAAACAGGATGAAGTAAAAATAAATAAATAAATAAATCTATACCAAGACACCACATAGTCAATCTTATAAATATTTAAGACAAAGAAAAAATTTGCGAAAGCAGCAAGAAAAAGTAAAGGACATTTTAGCTACAAGGGAAATGAATGACAGTAAATTTTTTTTAATCAAAAATCTTTCTGGAGTGCATAACGAAGCAACAATTTTTTCAGGTGTGAAAGAAAAGACTTGTCAATTCAGAATACCATACCCAGTGAAAATTCTTCAGGAACTAAGAATAAAGGGAAACTAAGAGAATTTGTTACCAGATTTACCCTTAAAAACAGTTCTTAAAAGACAAAGGAAATGATAAAATAGGAAACAATATTATGAAAGAAGAAATAACATGGTAAGAAAAAATATGGGTGAATACAATAGACTTTCCTTCTCTTGAGTTTTCTAAATTATGTTTGTTGATGAAAATAAAAATTTAAATCTTTCTGATGTGGTTCTAAGCGAATGTAGGGAAAAGTAAAGGAATACAAGTGGAGGCAAGGTCTTTTACACTTCATTGGAATTAGAAAAAAGATGAGATCAAAGCAAGCAGAATGAGAGAAATAATAAAGATAAGAACAGAAATCAATGAAAATCAAAACTGAATAACAATAAATAAAATCAATGAAAAAAAAAAGGGCTGGTTATTTGAAAAGACTAATAAAATCGACAAACATTTAACAAAATTGACCAAATAAAAAAGAGAAGGTATAAATCAAAAATAAAATAGGACTTATCACTACAGATACTGTAGAACTCTCAAAAGCACAATAAATCAATACTACAAACAGCTCTACAAATATAAATTTGACAACTGGGGAGAAATGGACCAATTCCTCAAAAAACACAACCTGCTACCACAACCAAATTAATATGAAATAGATACTTTTAATACATTACAACTACCAAGGGAATTAAGTTTATAAATCTATAAAATACCAACAAAGAACTCTCCATGCCTTGATGATTATATTGGAAACTTCTGCAAAATATTCAAAAAGAATTAAAACCAAATCTATATAATCTCTTACAGAAAATGGAAGAGGATCAGACACTTCCAGTTCATTTCTAATGGTACTCAAATACCTCAGACAATGACAACACAAAAAAGAAAACTACAGAGAAATATCCTCCATAGATACAGACCCAAAAAGTCATTTTTAAATTTATTAATATATACTGCAATGACATGTAGACACAACATAAAAATACAATACCGATTTCTGGTCAAGATGGAGACCTAGACTGACACACTCCATCTCCCTCCATAACTAAGAAGGACCACAACTACTGCAAAACCAGAAATAACTAGAAGTTCCAGAAAATAAAGCTACATGGAAGTCCAACGTATGAAGTTATAAACAAGTGGTGCTCGTCTGGATGGGTAGGAGGGGTGAAGCAGGGGCAGAGAGATCAAGCTGTGCTGGTGGCTACTGCAGCGATGAGTGGCAGGACTGTGGTAAGCACAGACACCCATATTTTAGGGGAGGCAAAAAGCACCTGAGGAGCACCACTGGCTGCAGACCAAACCTGTCAACTTGCGATTCCAACACCAGGGAAGGTAGACCCCCATTGCTTTGAACTGTGAGGCCTAGAGGGCACGGGGACAGAGAAGGAGACTCCCAGTCTCTCAGTGGAGGAGGAATGGCAGGAATCCATCTTGGACCCCCACCCCCACACAAAGCACCACAGTGTGGTGAGAAGGGTCGTCCAGTAGTGACGACTGCACAGGACTCCACCCACTATAGCATAGGAGGTATGACAGCCCTGCCCAAGAAGAAAAGGTAAAATGAAAAGTGTCAGGATGGCAGGGATAATGATAACAATTAGGCAGCTAACCAGAAAACAAATACATGAATTAACGGTTGAACAGATAGATAATCTTTCTGAGGCTCAGTTCAGGACTATAGTCATAAGACAGCTTACAGAAATAACAGCGGGACTTAATCAAGACAGGGAAGGAATGAAGGCTATTCCTGCTGAAATGAACGAAAACACATATGAAACAAGTGGTGAGGGAAGGACAACCAGGGATCAATTCAACAAATTGGAACATAGGGAAGGAACAAACAGTCAGCCAGTGCAGAAAGAGGAAACAAAAAATGAGGAAAATGAGGAGATGCTCAGAAACCTATGGGGCAGCTATAAGTGGGCCAACATCCGAATCACAGGGTTGCTAGGAGGTGAAGAAGAAGAACTAGAAATTGAAAAATTATGTGAAAAAGTAATGAAACAGAACTTCCTGAACTTGGGGAAGGAAATAGACTTACAGGTCCAGAAAGCACAGAGAGTTCCAAAAATACTGGACCCAGGGAGAATCACATCAAGACACATTATAATCTAAATGTCAAAAATTAAAGAAGAAAAGAGAATCTTAAAAGCAGCAAGAGAGAAGAAGAGAATTATGTACAAAGGGGTCCCAATAAGACTATCAGCTGATTTCTCAAAGGAGACTCTACAGGCAAGAAGGGACTGGCAAGAAATATTCAAAGTAATGAAAAGCAAAAACCTACAACCACAATTACTTTATCCAGCGAAGCTGTCATTCAGAATAGAAGGGCAGAGAAAGTGCTACCAGGACAAAGTAAAACTGAAGGAGTTCATTAGATCCAAACCACTGTTATATGAGATGTTAAAGGGACTTGTTTAGAAAGAGGATCAGTACTATGAATATTAAAATGAAAACTGTATCACAACAACCAACAACAGAAGCTAGGGAATCGAAACAAAGGCAAACTAAGTAGGCAACAAGAGTGGGAAAACACTTACAGGTATGGGGAACATATTGGGGGAAGGTCAGCAGGGAGGGGGAAAGGGGAAATGGGAGGGAGATGATACAGGAATTAAGAAGCATAGTAGGAGGGAATGGAATAGACAGAAAGATGTTGAGAAGAACTATATGCACAACCAATGGGCATGGACTAAGTGAGGGGGACAGCTGGAGGGAAGGGGGGTCACTGGGTGGAGGGGAGCAGAGGGAAAAGAAATTGGGACAACTGTCACAGCATAATCAATAAAACATATTTTCAAAAAATACAATACTATTTACAACTGCCCACCCCCAAATGGCATACTTCAGTGTAAATTTACTAAAACATATTCAGAACTTGTATGCCCTGAACTACAAAATATTAGACATACTATGCTCATGAAATAAAAAACTCAAACAATAAAATATTAATTTATTCTAAATTTATATACAGGTTTAGCACAATTCATATTAAATTTCCAACAAGAATTTGGTATCTATAGATAAGATTATTTTAAAATTTATATGAAAACATAATAACTATAATAGAATAATTTTGGAAAATAATAAAGTGGGAAAATCATTTTATCTGATTTTAATACTTATTATATGACTACAATAATTAAAACTATGTGTAATTTGAGGAAAGATGGACTCATATATAAATGGAACAGACAAAATGTGCTTGATTTTTGACAAATATACAAAAGTAATCCCTTTCAACAAATGATGCTAGAGTAGTTTAACATCCAAAGGCAAAAAAAAAAAAAAAAAAATCACTTAAATCTAAATTTCATTATAGAAAAATTAGAATGACTTGTGAACTTAAATGTGAACTTCAATGTAAAACTTTAAAAAACAAAGTACTAGGGAAAAAATCATAGAAGAAAATCTTTAGAATCTATGGGATCTATGGCTAGGCAAAGAGTTCTTAGATTTAAAGCCAAAAGTACAATCCATTAAAAAAGAAAATTGATAAACTGAGTTTCATCAAAAGAAAAAAGTTTGCTGGACAAAGAAGATGAAAAGACAAGCTACACAATGGGAAAAATACTTGAAAAACACACTCCAATCAAAGATTAATATCTAGAATATATAAGAAACTCAAGATTCAATGATAAAAAAATCCAATTAGACAATAAGCAAAAGATACAGAGAAATATTTGGCCAAAGAGGACATACAGATTGCAAAATAACCACATAAAAAGATGTTTAATATCATTAGGCATTAAGGAAATGCAAATTAAAACCTCAATGGAATATGACTACACATCAAATGCTTGAAGTAAAAAGCAGTGCCAACACCAAACGTGCATTAGGATGTGGAAGGACTGGATCACTTGCCTGGCTGTTGGGAAAAAAATGGCAAACCACTATGGAAACACTTTGGCAATTTCTTAAAAAAGTAAACATGCAACTACCATTCAACCTTAGCAGGTGCTCTCTCATATTTTTCTAGAAAAATAAAAACTTATGCTCAAATCGTTTTATTCATAATAACCAAATATGAAACAGCCCAGGTAGTCTTTGAGTGGATAGTTAAACAAACTGCAGTATGTCCACACTATGGAATCGTCGTCGTCGTCGGCAGCCGTCCGTCTCGAGAGACGATGGTGTAGCTTCTTAAGAGTCTATCTGCACCGCCGAGAATGGCTGTGCAGTCCAACTCGGGAGTGACACGGTATCTGTCTCCTCCCGTGTTGAATCGACATCTTGCGATGACGCTGGAGTGTCCTCTCCAGTGAAGCTGAAGCTACAGAGCCTGGGCAGGGTGATATGGAGGGTCTGCTGTTGCCCATGCAGCAGACCCCCCCTCTCTTCGCAGCTGAAGGGTCCAAGGGAAAGACGGCGTCAATACAGCTTGGCTTCAGGTGCGCCGCAGGAGTTGCCGGTGTTGACTACAACGTCAAACCGCCTTAGGGACTCCGGCTCCGGATTTTCTGACGGGGTTTACTCCCTTAGCCTTTCCCCTGAAGAGGTATGCCGCAAGGCAGCAGAGGTTTTTTGGAGTCAGAGTTTTCCTTCTCTGATGTGCCCTGACTGGAAGATCGAACCAGCGACACTTAGCTCGCAGGCCGACACTCAATCCACTGAGCCAAACCAGCCAGGGCTTACACTATGGAATACTACTCAGCAATAAAAAGGAACCGACCATTGATACACATACAACAACAACTTGGATAAAACTCCAGAGTATGATTCTGAGGTAAAAAAGAAAATCTTAAAAGGTATATATAATTTTATTATATAACATTTTGTAAATGACAAAATCCTAGAAATGGAGAAGAGATTAGTAGTTGCTGGGGTAAAGGAGGGTTAAGGGTAGGGAAGTGGGTGTGGCTATGAAAGGGCAGCACAGGGATCCTTGTGGTGATGCCCAGTGGTATGTGCGCTAACTGTATCAATGTCGGTACTTTGGCTGTGATATTGTACAATAGTTCCATAAGACATTACCACTGGGGGAAACTGGGTAAATGGGATCTCTCTGTACTACTTCTTATAACTGCATGTGAACCTAGAGTTATATCAAAGTAAGTTTAATTTATTAAACTGGATAAATGGGATCTCTCTGTACTACTTCTTACAGCTGCATGTGAACCTACAGGTATGTCATAGTAAATTTAATTTATTAAAAAGGAGCTTCTTGCTTGTCATCCTTTAACGCTAACCCCTCTCCATCTCATCCCCGGCAGCCCCCTCTTGCAGCTGTTACACTGCTAGCTGAATTGTGAAGTGTGTATGTGAGAGAGCAGAAGAAGTGAATGGATGGCCCCCACTGAAGCTCTGGCTCCAGGTAGCCATGGGAGAGTTGGCAGAGCGTGGTGAGGATTTCACGTGAGGGTTGGTACATTCTACCTTCAGCATGGGAATACAGACAGACCTGTGGGCACAGGACGCTAGGGAAAAAGAGCAAGTGTCATTTTATTAAGTCAATCTATTTGTTCCCATAATGTAGGTCCTTCGATAGGAGATATAACATAAGTATGAGGATACTGATAAAAGAGACAATTAGGCCATTTATGTAGTTTCTTATCATTTTATGAGGAAGACGGAGGTTTAAAAAGTGAGGAGACAAATAGGGGAGATTCTGAATAAATTTCTTTACTAAGATTAAAATGCCTATCATTCATTCACTAATTTATTAATTCATTTCATTCAGTTGTTTATTCAAAAACATGTGCTGTATGCCTGTTCTCTGATAGGAACTATGCCAAGCCAGCAGACACAAATTTAAGACACAGATTCCTCCTTTTAAGGTTCTCAGAATCTATTAAGAGGGATTTTTTTTTTTCTGAACTGCCAATTTTAGAACAATGTAGACATTTTATAGTTGAGATAGGAAAAGAGTAGCATGGGAGGACAGAGTGGGGAACCTAACCCGGCTGAGGACAAGGGTGTCAGGGGAGGCTCCTGGAGAACACGAATCCAGAACTGATCCCACTTTTATTGCCACAGTTTCTCCTTCTCTCCCACTCATCAGTCACGATTCCAGGTTATGACAGACACAAAAGCACTGCAGGCATTAAAGACAGAAACAGCGTGATCCAGGAAAGTAGCAGCACCTCACATAAATGTTTATTAAATTAAGTTGAATTAATAGTGATAAATTAAAAGAAGTTTCATTAAATCCTTCTCATGCTATGAAAAAGAGGCTTAGGACTTGGGATTCCAGATGAATAAAATATAACTATAAAATAACAAGACCAATTCCACTTTATAAGCTCACAAACACACACAGCGTCACACCCTCAGTCTCATACGCTGTGTGGACTGATGCCTGAAACCAGACAGGGGTCAACAACTTACAACAAACAAAAAAGCAGAGACTAGTGCTTAGTGCTATCGTGTGCACAATAAAATAAAGAAGCCGCAGGTTCCTTAGCCTCCTAAGCACAGATTGCGCTGTTCGCCAACAGCCTCAAATTAATTATGCAAATCCTGTGCTCTGTTATACCTGTCCACCCTATGTGTGCAACTAGTTACCATAGCAGTCAGTTAAGTGCATATTTTCCATAGCAACCCAGGAATCTTGACTGTACAGGCCTCAGTGAGACAGAATTGAAAGCAATTCCGCAAGCAATATGATATACAAAGGCTGGCATCCTCCCCTGAATCTTTCTTTAAAACTACATCACTTATCATTGACTTTTAAATGCCACAGCCTCTGGGCGGTCCTCCTTTAGCCTCTCTCAGCAACTCCTTCCTGTTGGAAATGTGAGACCCTTTGAGAAGAGATAACATTTATGGTTTGGAGGCATAAAGGGGAGTTTTTCTCTGGGCTCCTTCTGAGAGTGGGTGAATGTGCCTGTCTACAGTGCAGAATTACAACAAGCACTTAAGGAGGCTGAGAGGTGCTATCTGAATGCAATCTGCAAATTGAAGTTCCATATGGTGGTGCGTGTGTATTTGGCATTTTCATTGGCTCACTGTGTTGTAACTTCCTGCCTTGAATTACGAGGCTGGCACCAAACTGAGCTAGCATTTTCCCTTGTCTTGCTGGTCTTCTGAGAGCAGTGATTTTGGCAGTTATATTAATCTCATCTTTGATACTTAGGAATACTGTTTATCCTTAAAAAGCCTCTGGACCCATTGGCATATACATACACAGTGGGAATATATACATGAGAAATAGGATCCCAAATGCTTCATCCATTTATTTTAGGCTTATCCACATACAAAATTAAACATACATACACATCAATTAGCCCTAAACAGTGGTCCTGGAATTGAGCTAAGTTGATTCGAGGATAATAGTACCAGTGGCTGTCATTATTTGAGCACTTATGGGCCAGGCAGTGTGATAGTACTCTAGATCCATTATAAGGAATCTTCACAGTTACCTGTAAGAAGTGGAAAGTGCTACATTTCATAGATGAGGAAACTGAGGCACAGAGAAGATAATATCCACCCCCTGCCAAAGCAAACTGGCTAGAAAAAAAATTAAAGATCAAGAGCCAGTTTTGTCTACTCTTAGAACCAAATTCATTCTAATATTTTCTGCAATACAGGGTGAAGAGAGAGAAAGAAAAGAGCTAAGGCTCAGAAGAGCCCAGTGTGGCACCCAAAGCCATAACCTCGGATGGAATGGGAACACCTGACAAGAATGCCAGGTGGTGTAAAAGCTAATGAGACAATCACAGGCTGGTCTGAGTGTGACAGAATTGCTCTTTGGCAGGGATGCTGTCCTCATTTCAGCATTGGCTCCTTCCATGGTTCTCCTGGATTCTTTACATATCACATATTTAAATATTTTTGGAAAAAGACACGTTTTCTCTAATTCTGACCACAAACCTAACAGAAAATGTTTGCTATTACTTAGGTTCCCGGTATTCCAGTGTTATTGCCCCTGCCCCCACCACCACACACAGCCCTCCCACTGAAAGGGACGAAACTTTCCTTGTCCTTCTATCATTTGGAAATGCAGGATATGGCCCACTTCAGAGCCAGATACTATAACAGAAAGGAAAAGAAAGCACATTGTACTTATTTATTATTTGTCTTCTGAGACAACTCCTAAGGAAAAACAGCCTACCTGATCCCTAAAACATTACTGTGAAAAAGCAATCCCTTAAAATCCCACGGCTTTCCATTGAACAAAATATGCTTGTAGAATTTTACATCTGCTTCTCATATTTCAAGACTCCTCTCAAAGAGTGCTTGGGTGGAAGGGAAGCATTCTCACGTGTGGCCGACCACGTGGGTCAGTTAGAGAGAGTGCGCGGTGCCTGCACTCCGCGGGGCAGTCCATGGTATCACTGCTCTGCCATAGGGGAAGTCGCTATGTGAACTGGTTATGGGATCGATGGTAATCTAGGCTTTCCTGTTCTGGATTGCTGGTTTACAGACACCCATAACCACTATAGTGATCAATGCAGAACAACTATCTCACTGTGTCTCGCCCTGCTTATGCCTGTTGGTGGCTCCCCACTGTCTTTGTGATCAGCTCTAAGCTCCCTCATGGGTGACTTCTGGCCCTCCCTGACCCAGCGCTTCGGTCCTCCCCAGCCTCGACTGCTACCACTCTCCTCACTTCCTTCTTGCTCTGAAATACTGAATTACTTGCAGTTCCTTCCACATATTATGCTGCTTCTCCCCTCTGAACATCTGCTCAGATTTGCCCCTCTGCCTAGAAGGACGTACCTCTCTATCCCACCCCGCACCTGCTGCATTGGTCTGGTCAACTTCACTCACTGGTTAAAATCGCCAGCCTCCCAGGCTAACCTAGATACCCCTTCTCTGTGCTTCATAATGCTTTTGCATTGCAACTCATCACACTAACACCACTGTGTTATGGTTGTAACAGAATGGAAAGATGTTACTTCCCTAGGAAAGTCTATTGTAGTAAAAGATCTGTTTGTTTGTTTGTTTTGACAGATATGCTGTGAGAAGGCCATTTCCTGTGTAGATGCCTGGCCTGATGGGGCTGCTTCCTGGGAGACAAGCAGAAAAGTGAAGGTTGTGGGGTGCAAGCCAAAGAAAACAGAGAAGGCTTTGGAAGGAAAAAAGAAGTGTGAGAGAACCAGCACCAGAGGCAGAGGTGGAGAGGAAGCCAGCAAGATGGTAGAAAAATCCCATGATCTGCAATGTGTGACCTCCTTATCCTGACTATCCAGTTCATCAGCAAAGTTATTCAACTCTCAATTTATCTGTAGGAAATAAAATGGGGTGGGAGCAAACTAGGAAAGAGGTTTTGCTTTATATCTGCACTAACTGGTACCTATCTGTGTAGGTACCAAAACATCAGGGCACTGGAAACAGGAAGAAGTAAAAGGTAAGTTACAGAAACTTGCAAAAGTATGAGGAGAGTTTTGGGCTGTCCCAGGCTGTGGAACTCTGGTGGAGTCGAAATATGACAACATCTCTAAGGGGAAGAAGGTCTCAATAGCACCTGGTTTACCTAATTATATGAAATATTTCTACTTCCCTAAGAAGTCCTTACCTGCTGCATTACCAAGGCTATCCCAGTTTCTAGCATATTGTGGATGTTCAATAAGCATTTGTCAAATCATTATTATTAATACTTTATATGAATCACTGATTTGAAGTTAATTTACAAGAATTGCATCTTGATATGTTTTTCTGCACCCTAGACATACTCTGTTCGTTAAAAAGAATGTGAATTGCAAATTAAGAGCCTAAGCAAAACTAAATTAAGAAGGTCAATTTGCTGAAAATTTCATTTAAGGGTTTTCAAAGCCATATATGAGCGAGTCTTAGATTATCTGCCCCAGTGCTCACATCTATTAGCCCGGAGGAATGTAAAGAATGAATTATGATGAGATGCCTCTGCCGTACGGGCAGACTTGGAGCTGTTAAACATAGTGCACCGTCCCATAGCAGGGATGCAAGCCAGCTCCCTCTGTCACCTTGAGATGAAAATGTATCCATGACATTTTTCATGTATCAGGTCCTGAAGAAGCAACTGTCCCAATAGAGATGACACTGGTATTGCCTGTTACTCTTTTATTGTGCCACATGCGACTTTCAATTTGTCCTGCCAAGTTGCACCTGCCTGGGATAAACACAAGTGGATGAGCTAACACATCTCAACACAATCATACTCTCTGAATGGTGGAGTGACACCGTGTGGATCACCAGCTTATTTTGGAGAACAAATATAACACCTTTGTGAGCTGCTCTGCACACACTCTGGCACCTGGAGCAGAGGGAACTCGATCTGATAGCAGCTGACTTAGATTTATTAAAGGTGCGAACTAAGCAGGGCTGCCCCCAGAAGAGAAGGAAAAAGGAGACACCTGGCACCATTTTATTGTTCCCAGCTCCATTCATCTATAAACGTAAACTGAAACCCCTTGGAGGGCAAACTGTTAAATGCCTTCACCTGAGATCAAACCGGACCAAGGATCTTGGTAATGGTGGTCAGAGCTAGGATCAGCACCTCCCCTACCTCACTGGCATACAAACTTTTTTTTTTCGTAAGGACCTTTGAAATCATTGGATTTCCTTCTGTCTTTCTACATGGCCTCCGTTTTCTCATTTGCAAAGCAGTCAAAGTATTTTTTGATTCAAAGAATGGTTAAAAATAAAAATGGTAACTGCTACTTTTTGAGCATTTATCGTGTGCCAGAGTCTTGCCACGTGGCTTCTATGCAGGATCTTTAATTCACACAACAACCTTGCAAGAAAAAGCTGTTTTCATGCCCGCTTTACCAAGAAGGAAACTGAGGGCAGTGACGAGAGCCATCTGCTTCAAGTTCACACAGCTACTATATGATCGTGCCACAACTGGAATCAAAATCTTAGGTTCTCAACCCCTGCGGCCAAACTGCCTCAGACCTACATAAAGTAATACACACGAATGCTCTTTGTAAACTCTAAATCAAAGGTGGAACTCTAATGGAAAGGGCATTTTTAGACTTCATTGGCTTGTATACAACTATCACAGCCATTCTGCTATTATATGGCCTTTCCCGGGCACCCTGAACTTCAGTTACTGCTTCTGTAAAATAGGGATGCCATTACCTACTAATTACCTTCCTCTTACATTCTACTCACTTGTAGAACTGGTGCTAAGAGCACATTAGATAATGGATGTGAAAGTGATTTGGAAACTGTAAAGCACCATGCAAACATGTGGTGCTTTCACTGAGGCAAAAAAAAAAAATCATAAATTAGGGCACTCAGGGCAATTTTAGTCTTGAGAGTGGACAGATTCCCTCAGACTGATATCTACCCTACTGCCTACTTTGTGAAGGAAACTATTTCAATTGAAATATTTGAGTGCCCCTAAGCAAAGTGCTTTTCCCAGGGAGCTGCTTTTTTAATATCAGTGCTAGTTATTGATCTTGCAAAGCAAAAGCTTTTCCCCCACCTGCTAGGGTGATGGAGAGCCATGCTGCCTGCTCACCAAGCATCATGGTCTTGAGAGAAGCAACCCTGTTAGGTTTAGAGTAAAGACTCATGTTCCATTTGGTTTTTTTTTCCAGGGAGAGGTGTGGATGTGCTCAGCATGAAAGCTAACTAATGATAGACATTCCTAACTTGTTTCTCAGATTTGGGGAGATGTTTGAGGGGGAACATCTACAAATCCCCCTGGTCTCTATACATTAAAATCTGACTCTCTAGTTGACAAAGATGACCTCTGCAATAGTCAGCCCACCTCTCTGCCCTAGCCACCTGTGATTGTCTGTGGCTTAGAAGTGTAGGAGAGAGTGACTATCTTGGTCTAATCTTAGGTTAATAACTATGAAGTGTTCTCCATGGGGATTTTCTAGAGTTAAGGATAGCAGTGCTTTCAACTAGTAATGGGTTAAGACCAGTACTCAGGCAATGAGACATTCTTATCTTGAATGTAAAAGGAAAATCATCTACAGCAGTCCCTCTCTCTATCGCCATTCACTGATTGCAGCCTCACTGCATCACGGGATTTAAAAATATATTTAGTTATATATCACAGATTTTTTCCTATATCATGGGATTTTGCAGTACTGTATACACATGTTGTTAAAGTTATGTAGGTTTAAGAGTGTAGAATATGTTTAAGAACATAAGTAGTGTTTATAAAAGTGTGGAAAAGGTTAATAAGGGACTGGGAATGGTTTATAAGTTGTAGGAAGGGTTTATAAAGCCTTAAAATATATATAAATACTAAAATAAGTGTAAGGTTGCTACTTCACAGATTTTCACCTATCGGGGGGGAGGGGGCATCTAGAATGTAATACCCACAATAAGTGAGGGAATACTGTACTACTCAGATTTGCCTTGGACAAGACATTTATGAAAGCAGTGGTAAAAAATAAAAAGGGGTGGGTGCTATTGCAGGTAAATCTGGGGGCAAATAATTAAATGGGCTCTAAGATCATCTGTTGAGAGTATTTTGTCTCCTTTAAAACAGTCATAACAATAAAATTATATAGTAATATTAATATTAAACTAATAAATTCCCAGTGCCTCCCTCAATCCTGAGCACCAGTGCATGCCAAATAACTGTTTTATACATGAATAAATCCTGCTAATAATCTAAACTGGTTTCTCATAACTCATAAGCTCTGAAATATTTTTACTCTGTATGATGACACTTCTCCATGAATCAGGAGAATTTAAAACTCCCATGTGGAGGACAGTGACTGACAGGTATTCTGCCTTTAAAAAAATTTTGTGTTATTCATTCAAGTAATACTCTGTTTCCCCTATGCCTAGTACAATGTCTAGCACCTACATGCTCATTAAAGGTTTATTATTTTGAAAGTGATGTGCCCTACCTAAAGCTAGAGGAAATTTTTAAGAAATTAAAAGCCTCAATGAGTTTTTTCCCTCTCTTTCCCATTTTTCTACTTATTTCTAAACCTCAGGCTTATTCACATTAACATATTAATATTCATTTTTTCACCAATATACCAATAAATGTGTACTATACTAGATACATTATATAAATATACTTACATACCAGAAACTTGGGGGCAGATTTACCATAAAGCTAATAAAGGTCTTTACCTTACATACATTTCTTTCAAAACCCTATATCTAATTTGACATTATAATTGTGTTCATTTTCTCCAAGTTCTCCCTGCCAATTTATGGAAGGTTTGGGCCCACAAAAAGTGAGTCCATCTGTACAAAAACTTTGTTGTATGCCTTAACCATTTAAGGTGCATGTTTTATAGACAAGGGACTTGAAAATTATAGAGGTAAAGGATTTGCCCAAATTCTCATCTTGAGTGGCAGATTAATAATGTATCAAGCTGAGATCTTTTGCCCCTAAATCGGGACCTTCTAATGAAAACACGATGCCTCCTATTCAGATATGAATAATTCTCCCATGTCAATGCTCAAAGGGAGCCCATTTTCAGCATCACTGAGATCAACCATCTCTGTGAAAGGTAGTCAGAAGCACACACATTTATTGAGAGCCTATTACTCACCAAGCATGCTCCCAGGAACTTTCTGTGTGCATCTCCCCCGACCCCCACCCTCCAAAACACACACACAATCTCTTTTGATTCTCAAAACCACCTAGGGAAGTCTCATAAATAGATGTGTGGTGTTTGAACCTACATTGGCCCAACTCTGAAGCCAATGATTTTTCTGTTATATGAAGCTGCTTCTTCTTGTGCCAAATCTGGCCAAAGTAGTCACCTCATAAAAGAAACTGTCTCTCAGACTTCCAGTGCAGGTCAGTGGCTTTTCTTTGGTGACACTGACAAGAAAAAAAAAGCTGTCACCCAGTCTTCTTCAGATTGAAATGTCATGGGTAAGTATTGGAGATATATAACATCGTTCAAACAGTCCATCTACTGAACAGTGACCTTTTCCTGCCTGCCTCTCTAGCACTGTCCTGATTTCTTAGACAGGGGACATAATCCTATAAAAACCTCTCCCTGCAATCCACATTTGCTCTAATCTCCAGATACACTCCTTGCATCCCAGATAAAACAGCCATCTAAATTACCCATCATTCTGCCCAGGATCGGGCTTCAATTTAATAGGAAACGTTGGATAGCCAAGTCGCAGTCTCACTGGGGATGTTAGAAATGATGAGAGCATGCTCAGATTCAGTAAAATGACTCTGCAGCCCAGAAATTGAAAGCAGCAGCATCTGAATTCCATGTGTCACAAGTAAGCACATGCACTGTGATCTCTGGAGGATACTTGAAGAGAGCTGCAGCACCACTGACAAGCAGCAAAGAGCCCCACCCATGCCTCCAGGTCCCAACACATCGGGGCACCCCTCTGGATGAGAACCTGCAAAGTCTTCCTTGGAGACTTAAGAAGCTGCTATAAGGGTGGCCTCTGATGCCCCTCCCAAGAAGGAGCAGTCTCAGGAAAGCCAGAAGCAAAGTTGCCAGGAAAAAGTAGTCCCTTGGACTGGGTGTAGGGTCACTACCCATTGTGGAATTAAAAGAACAAGGATCCACAGAACATTACACATGCATACTGAACAAAAATTAAATACAACTGCAATTAAGACTACTATACCAACCACTCAGAATACCAGCAGGACGTCCCCTCTGCCTCCAACCCCTCTCCTTGCCCCAAAATTAAAATCTGAGATGTTCAGAACCCTTAGCAGGGCTCAAGCTGATTTTAATAGAAAGATGAAAAGCAATTTAATCTCTTCTTTTCTGAAAGCTTCTTTATGACAGTCATAGTTCACAATGACTTCACCTTTAAACAGGAATATAGCTACAGCCTCACAACTAGTTTTCTAGTTGTTTTCTCTACCAGTCTATCTCCTACATTGCTTCTGGAGTATTCTTCTGAAGTGCACAGATAACCATGCTTTACCCCCCCCCCCCCCCCCCTGGAATCTCTGTTGGCTCTCTATCGCCTGAAAACACAGTACAGATCCCCTGGTCGCATCGACAAGTGCTCTTCATAATCTTCTCCTCCAATTCCAATTTCAACTTCTAACCCTTCCTCTAAGGTACCTTCTACTACAACCACATAACGTATCTGGTGTTTCCAAAATACATTCTACTATTTCATATCCCTGTCCAATGGCCCATGGCTTCTGCTCTTAGAATGATCTTTTCCACTTTGAAACCTGGAGAAGTCCTAATCATCCCCAACTCAAAATACTTTTTTTTTTGGAAAGCTGAGCTCCACTTCCCCATAAATCACTCCCTCTGTTGGGATCCCACAGAGGGAAACAAAGACTTACAGCAATGCATTGTGATTACTTATTCAAATCAGTATCTTCTCAAACAGACTGTGAACTTAGCAAGGCCCTGAGTTCTGTCTTGTTCTCCTTTTTATTACTCTAGGCACTTGGTATGGAGCAGATAACTACAAATGTGGTGGACGGTAGAATGAATGAGCACATGAACAGAAATATAAAAATTAAATATAAGCAAAAGCAGAAAGAAGCATAAAATATGACACAAAGGGATGTGATATAAATGAGCACCATCCTTTTTAAAAATTTTTTACCTAGTGATAATCATTTTTCCAAAGTAATTTCATTTGTGCACTAAACCATAGTTTTTCTTTTTCATAGAGGAAAAGTGAATACATGACCAACTATTTTTTTCTTCCTCCAGATACAGGCAACTTTACTTACTACAAGTTTGTGGTCCATCAATATATAAAATTCTAATGATAGTCTAAGACTGCCAGGGGTCAGCAAACTTTTTATATAAAGTGTAAACAGTAAATACTTTAGGCTTTACAGGTCCTGTGCTCCCTGTTATAGCTGCTCAACGTTGTCATTACAGGGTAGAAGAAGTCATAGAATACATAAATAAATAGACATGGTGTGTTTCAATAAACCTTTATCTACAGGCATCGGAATTTGAATGTAATGCCATTTTTATGTTTCACAAAATACCATTTTCTTTATTTTTCCAAATACTTAAAAATGTAACAGATCAAGTACAAAATCAGTTGTATAAAAACAGGTGGTGGGACAGATTTAGCTCTTGGGCTGTAATTTGCTGATCTATGTTTTATATATAAATTTTTAATACTTTAGCTTACATGTTTGTCATTGTTTTTTGTGAACTTCTTTTCTAATATAAAACATTCTTTGTTACTGGAAATAATGTCTTGAGCACTGCGAGAATCACAAATGTGAAATAAGAAGTGAGATGAATGATTTGTCACATCGGCTCTGAAGGCCCAAGCAGTTGATTTGGTTTGGTGTGTGCACAGCACAGGATGGAAGCTGGTGGTGACTTCTTTTTTTCCTTCTAGACAAGGAGGGCAACCTGCAGAATGTTACACCCACAGATGGGACATGATCAGACAATATTCAAAATGGCCCACAACACAAACTCATTCCCAAATATAACTGGGTATTTTGGGTGAGATGTACCACATACTGATAACACAATCAGTATTTTATCAAAGCAAAATTATTAAAGAATCACTTGGGAGACTAATGTCCTTGCTTTCCAGAAGATGTACCCCATAGGCAACAACTGCATTGCTGTAGTTCAACCCTGAACAGGAGCCAGAACCCCTCTCTTCTTAGAACGTCTGAAACACTTTATGTGGCAAAGTGCCTTTCAATTATTTATTAGTTAATTAAACTCACTAGATCCTCCTCCCACTTCCCGGGAGGTTGAGACAGTGTTTTATAAATGGCAACTGATATTATTAGTAAACGATAATGGGAAGGAGGGGCAAGGTTCTTTTTTAAAGCAGATTAATGGGCAAAAGCATAAATAATTAGGTAGGGATTATGAGAGTATTTTAAATGCAACGGAGCACCAAACTCAATTATTAAAATCCACTTATTTTCCAAAAATTTACACTCCCCCTAAAAGTTTCTTACAAAACATAAGGAACCACCTTTCTCCCCATTTTATTTTAGAAGATGATTCCCGGGAAGTTTAAAGAGACTGTCAAGCTGAAATGGCAGGGTCACATTCTGACTTCCCAGGAACTGTGTGTGGCTGACATGTTGGGATGGTAGTGCTTCTAAACTACATGACATTTTCTGTTTGAAAGAGAAGGACTGGCACATGTCTGGGACTTTCAGAGACACAAAGAACATAGAAGAAATACTGTAACTGCAATTATATTTCCAGGAAAAAATATTGGTGGAAGGGGCTGGAATTTTTTCCTTTTAATTCTTCCAAATTGGTTGAGCCATGTGCTTATAAACTATCTTGCACGCTGTAGGTGTAGTTATCTCAATTCCCTTGTGAAACAATGAGTCCTTTGAATATAGATACCATGCTTTAAAAAATTTGTATTGATGTATTAGTTTCTTCATCTGAAAATAGCAGTATAAAAGCAGCTACTTAATTAGGTTGTATGAAGGTTATTTTAAAATACATCTAAGACATATTTCTTAGCATATAGCAAGTATTCAATCAATGTAAACTCTAATTAAAAGTGCTAAGTATTTCTTAAATAATGAATGAATTAATGTATGAATAGCATGGTAGCATCTGATTACTGGGTAGAGCTTGCAATTTCACCCAACTCTAGAGTCCACTGAAGAATGCCATCAGGTCCTTAGGATGAGCTAATAGGTATCACAGGATTTCCGTTAGTCTCCTCTTCCAATCCTACTCCACTCCAGCGGCACCAGACTGTCCTGTTTGCTCCTTTAAAATGCAACACATGCTTCCGCCTCAAAGCCTTGTCACCTGTTATTGTCTCTGCCTTCTTCCAGGTATTACATAGATTGGTCTCTCACCTCTTAAAGACGTTTACTCAGATGTACTCTGAGAGGCCTTCCTGAACCATCCTATTTAAAATCGCACCCTCCAGTCCATTTTTCCTCTCCCCTGGATGCGTGGTTCCTCCTCCCTTACCCTGCTTTGTTCTCTCCAGATTGCACACACATATATCATCAACTGACATCACAAAATAATGCTACTTATTTATTTCTACTTGGAATGTAAGCCCCATTATGTCTAGGCTTTTTGTCTGTTTGGTTCACTACATTTAAACAAAAGTCATTAGAACAACACCTGGTACATAGTAGGTGCTCAATGACATTTGCTAAATAGATAGCTAAACCATGCAAATTGACAAGTTTAGCTTAGAGAACAAAGGTAGCACAGCTTTGCTCATTGATTACAAAAATATTGATTACTACACTCCAGGAATTATGAAAGACACCCAAGTGAGTTCTAAAAGTGAGTAAGATAATGTCTTGTGGACAATAAGAGGGGTTCTACAGAAAGTAACCTCACAGGGTGACTTGATTACAAATTCCTAACTGGGCAGGTCATGCCCCAGGCCTATAAATTGTTTACTGAAAGGCTTCTCTTTGCCTTAAGCAAGCCCTGCCCACTGTGTCTGTGCATCTAGATTAACACAGGTTTGAAATGCCCCCTTTCAGACACCCTGACCACCCTTCCTTTCAGAAGCCTCCTTCTAAAGCAGACCACCCTCAAGGGAGCACATAATGATAACTACCCAGTTATCCAGCCCCCACTTTGCTTCCTCCCACCTTCACATCACCTTCCTTACATTTCCTCCTTAACCCCCAATGCATAAAAGGAACTGCACCCTATTACTCTCTGGAGCATTGGAGATCTTGCTCCCCAGCATATAGTCAATTTGGCTCAAATAAAATCACAAAAATTCTCTATAGATTTAAACAATTTTTACACTGATACTCTGTTCCCTGGTATGAGGTTAACAAGCTGACATGATGGGTTTCAGCAACACTATTTCCTTCTTGCCCAAAACTCAGCTCTGGCTCTGAGCCCCTCTCACCCATAGCTAATGAGAAATCCTGGCAATCCTAAGAGCCAAACACCCTGCAGGCAGAAATGCAGCCTCACGGAGAAACACCGACTTCAAGCTGTGCTCTTATCTTCTGCTCACATCTTCCCAAATTCCGGCAGCTGATAAACATTTAATGAAGGCTTACTGAGGTCCTGGCTCTTCGCTAGGTTCTGTGGGAGTTTAGAAGACTTGAGGAACAGTCACTGATTTTCACAGAAGAGGGAACAATATTAAAATTATAAACAGATAACTAACAATATTTCTCAATACGTATAAAATATTTGATTCCAAACAGTAAGTACTATGAGATTTACAAGAAAGGGAAAACAAGTCTTATCTCGGATCATTTGTGGGCAGCAGTGAGTGATGATGTTGGAGATGTTGTCTGCTCTATGCTTGAGAAGCTTGCTTCTGTGGAAATTAGAAAAGAGAAGATGAACGTTCCTCCACTACCACCAAGAGATAAGGATTTGTGCTTAGGCATCACCTAAGCTTTCATCGGCTCCTTTTTAAAACCCAGCAAACTTGGTCACATTGTTCTCATTATTATTAAAATAGAAAAGAAAAAAACTGAGGCTCAGGAAGTTTGGACTACTTGCCAAAGGTGCCAGAGTTACCTGATGGCAGTGGCCATGTTCTGAAAACCACAAAGGGCTGTGTATAGTCACAAACGAAACTGCATGGCTGAGACTAAAGTGTGGTGACATTCGAAACTAACAATGACTAGACTCCCACAGTGCGTGGGTGGCAGCACATGGGCTGCTGTCAGCAGGCGGCCTCCCCCTCAACTCCGCCTTCCATATGATAGGGATTCGGACTTTTGTCCTCCACCAGACATGTTTCTTCTATCTAAATCAACCTTGATTGTAGGTTTGTGACATTTGGAACCTATAGAACTGTAAGAACAAATCAATGTGATTTTAGGCGTGCCCTTCAAAACCTATCAATTAACTTAATTAATTAATTAATCACTTATTCATAATGGTTTAATCTCCTGACAGTCCAACAGGCAACAATGTTTGGAGGGGAGTGACGTGCTTGGGCCCTGGGCCCATTGTAATACGGTCTTTGAACATCCACAAAGGGACAGTGTGATGTAGACTTCATGTCCCAGAGTCAGGAGACCTGATTTTGAATCCCAGCTGGATAGTCACAGATTAAAAGTTCTGTGACATGATCCCTTACTCCACGCACATTTGTACAATGAGGAAGTGAAGTTAGACTGAATGTACTACCGGCCCTTCCACTTCATAAGGACTGAGCTGCACACTGAATACACTCACAGGAGGCTTCTGTAGACCATTAGGACCTTGGAATTTTCCATAGAGTCCTTGACCTGATAAGATCTTTGTCAAGTAAACTGTTTTTAGTGAAAGAGTTACCATCTCTAAAAAATAAGCTATTTAAGAAGCCACTGAAAAACAAAAGCAATTAAATCCAGGAATGCAGTAAACTGTGATAAAGGTGTGTTCATCGATTCCTGCTTGTGTTTATATTGCTATTTCTCTTCTGCCTGTCAGACTCATTGCAGACTCCTATAATTACTGAGGGCAACTCTCTCATCCAATGATATCCTTAAAGTTTAGTCTGTTCACATTTGCAGGTGATTTTAGCAACTGCTGTTCAGCAACCTTATTATTTCAAATCATGTTATAAACCAGCAGGATACAAAATTATATGGGTTCATATAGTGTTTCAATTACTTTTTTTTCCATAAACATACACCCTTGCCTCGCTTGTTCAGCTCATCAGTCAATTACAAAATGCCTTCTTTCCCTTCTTTTAATTTCCCTCTAAATGCTGCTTTTGTTACCCTGCATTGCCTTAGATCTTTTCTATCCCCTCTCTCATCTCTTAGCTTCTCCTCCCTCCAAATAGAAAAGCATTTAATGATTTGATGTAGAGAACACATCCTCAGTGTTCTGTTTTTGTGTTTCGGGTCCTCAACATGCATCTTATTTCAACTTCCATTCTTATGCTCAAATAAGTGACTTCCAGAATTCATTCTGCATCTATAGCCTTATTACAGCATAACAGATGGACTAGGAGACCTTTGGAGGCAAGAAATACAAACCCATTCCTATACCATAGCTTGTAGTCAGTGCTGCCATCCCCAAATAAATAACTGCAGTTTTCTCTTGAAATTGTTCTTTAATTCCTCAGTTTGATAATTACTATTTCTCCCAAGTTATGACCTCTTTACTTTTATTCATATTAACATTTATGCTTGAGTTACTGTATTTTTCACACTATAAGACGCACTTGACCATAAGATGCACCTAGGTTTAGAGGAGGAAAACAAGAAAAAAAATATTCTGAACCAAAGGGCATACTAAAATGTTTAATAAAATATAACAGAATAATATTTCAACCATGTAAAGTGAACAGCAGTCAACAACGGTATTAAGAACTATCATCACCGTCATTAACAAACGAGGAGAGAGTTTAAGGTTCAAATACTCTTCTAGTTTTCTGGGAACCCCAAGAACTCATCATTGTTAATGTCAGAATTCATGAAGCTCAGTTGCTCATATCATTGATATCGCTTTCTTCACTATCTTCATACTGACCAGACGCCCTGAGATTCAGTAGTAAAGTGGGACATTTAAGCATCCCCAGGGGTTTCGTGTGGTCCCACCGCTTCCTCTTCTAATAGCTGTCGCCACCACTGACAGGTCAGGTAATACACATCATGGTCTGTGATGGAATATTCACTCCATAAAATGCACAGACATTTCCCCCTCACTTTGAGGGGGAAAAATTGCGTCTTATGGAGTGAAAAATACAGTAATTAGTTCAGTCATATGCAGGGCCTACAGCGGGGCAAGTCCAAGAGATGGTGCTGTGCTCAGCTGAGCATGACTTCCAGAGAAAGGGATGGCAGAGGCATACTACCAGTGTCACAGTCACAGTCACAGTGTGGTTTAAGGTGCTGTGTCCTCTTATCAGGACTGCTTCTGCAGCTGCCTCCCATCTCAATTTCCTTTGGTCTTTCCTCCACAGAGCAGTCTGAGTGACCTTTCCAAAAGAAAATCTTATATTTCCAGTTCCCTGTAATTCCCTTTTTCTATATAATGAAGTCCGAGCTTAAATAGTCAATGAAGAATGGAAATACTTTCTAACAAGGTTTTTCTGTAGAACTGGATGAAAGAATATTGACAAAACTCAATTTGTAGACCATGTACAATATTCTATACCCTTTAGAGAATGCATCTCCTTACTCTCTCAATAATCCTGCAGAGTATTAATAACCCCAATGACAGATAGAGAAGATAGGAGAGGTTATATAAATCATGAGTGATATATACATTGATAAAAGTTAGATAGCTAGTAAATTATGGAGGTCAAGATTCAAAGCCAAATTTACTCTATGTTGAAGTTGCTGTTTCTCTTATCACACCACATTAAAGGGAGCATGACAGAGTTAGTAGGAAAAAAAGTGAACTAGATAGGAAAGTGCTTAAAATTATTAAGAGGAAAGAATGGGAATTTACCTCAACTGAAAGTCAGCTAAGAAACCAGCTAAGGAAAACTAATAATTTTATGTATATTAGACTCATGTCAAATATGACTTCATGGAGGGATTTAAAATCCAGAGACAGTGTTCAGACTTGACGCAATAGTAACTAGAAAAACAATGTTAGGCTTTTGAAGATAGGAGGGT
This sequence comes from Furipterus horrens, assembly GCF_987537825.1. Classification (NCBI taxonomy): domain Eukaryota; kingdom Metazoa; phylum Chordata; class Mammalia; order Chiroptera; family Furipteridae; genus Furipterus; species Furipterus horrens. The sequence goes on along the minus strand of NW_028327172.1, from coordinate 60,941,048 downwards.
AGCACTGACAGATCAAAGTAGAATTTTTGGAAGGGTAGTCTTAATACAGTAGATGTAAACCTCATGTCAGGGGTTAAAAAGAGAGCATGCCAGGACAAAAGCCCAAGCGCAAAGCTGTAGGAATAGGGAAGGCTCACAGGAGGACTGCAAGGATGACAATTCAGGCTGGAACTGAGTGCAAATTGCCAAAAAAGAGCCAGACCAGAAGAACAAATTTTAGAAATTGACAACTTGAAAGCAAAGACTAAGAGCTAGTTTCTTCTTTTGTTTTTAATCTTACTATTATTCTTTTTACTTATTTATTTTTTAGAGATAGGGGAAGGGAGAAAGAAAGAGAGGGAAACATCAATGTGTGGTTGCCTCTCATGCATCCCCAACTGGGGACCTGGCCTGCAACCCAGGCACGTGCCCTGACTGGGAATTGACTGGCAACCTGACAACCCTTTGGTTGTCAGGCCGGCACTTGATCCACTGAGCCACACTAACCATGGCTATCTTACTATTATTCTTTATAATGCAGATATATACCATGTATATGTTCTTGTATGCCTTAAATACTTCAGAATTGGAAATGAAAATAAAGTGAAAAAAGATGACTGATAGACAAGTTTTGATAAGATGGTGGAGGAAGTTTACAAAATTGAAAGCCCAGTTGTCATGGTAGGACAGAAAGCTTAAGATGAAATGGGTCTGAAAGAATTGGATAGGTAGGGGCAGGAGTGATAGAAGTAACAGAGGTGCCATCAGGTAAGACAGAGGGGCTGGGGCTCTTATCAGAGCTGCCAACATTTATACCTACATGATCTGTGCAGCATTCTGTAACTCTGGTTCTTAAAAAAGTCCAGTTGTTTCTGATAAAATTCATGACTAAGTATGGGGGAAGCTACTAGAGGCAAGGGGACAAGCTAGGAGGCTTTTATAGTGTTTGACTTTTGAGGTGTTCAAGACCAGGACTAGCATAGTTGATGAGACAATGGGGAAAATGAACTTAAGGTTCTATTTTAAAGGGAGAAATAGTAATGAATAATGATGGAAGGAAAGATTTTTCTCTGGTTTTATTCGACAGTTAACTTCTATGCTTATCTTCCTGTTACTGATCTCATATTTATGCTGCCAAAGAATTTGGATTTCTATGATGGGATCAGTGAGGAGGAATAAAGATGTGGAGGTGCCAAAGCTAAGACACAATAAAATCACCTCCATATCATTAGCTTGGTTGAAAATGTAAATGCAATTCTGGCTTAGTACATTACCTCAGAAACACAATTCTAGTTCCACTGGCTACTGTAAAATGCAAAACAATCATTTATCAAACTGCTGGTGTGTTAAAAGACTAGAGAAGCAAAAGAAACAAACTTGGTAAATGGTGGGATTGTCCCTGTACACTAATGCTGCCAACATAAAGGCAGAGTATCAATTCCCAATAATATCATAGTGCGTAAGACATGCCAAATTCAAGTCCCCTCTACTGAGCCCTCCTCGGACTCTCTCCTAGCAGCATCAGTGGTATACACATCAGGGAATACAAGCATGCTTTTATATAAGCCTGAATGAAATAAAATTAGACAAGACAAATAAATAAATCATATATAATGTTATGGTAGATTTATTATTATTTCCAAATAATCACTGTCATCCCTGCCTCACTCATATTGAGCTTGGCCATGTGATTAGTTTTTGGTTAACTAACTGTGAGAAGTAATCGTATATGCCTCTTCTGACTAGAACCTTTCAGACTCATCATAGAGTATTTTGTTTAAAATTTATTTATTTATTTATAGAGGAAGAAAGAGAGTGAGAGAAACATTGATGTGAGAGGAACATCAATTGGTTGCCTCTCATATGCACCCCGACAGGGACCAAACCTGCAACTCAGGCATGTGCTCTGACTGGGAATCTAACCTAACCAGTGACCTTTTGCTTTGCAGGACTATGCCCAACCAGTTGAGACACACTGGTCGGGGCTAAAGTCTTTGCTATTTTTCTCACTGTCTTAAGACATTCATATCATAATATAGGCACTGTTCCTTCAGTGTGGGTCCAAGAATAATAAGCTATAATGGATATGTAACATAAATGACAAGTATATTTTATTGACATAAACCATTATAGTTTAGGATAACTCTCTCTGTTGTAATAGAAACAACTGTAAAGTCACTTTACATTATTTTTAGATATGGAGAGGCAATATGGTATAGTGGGAAGACAATGAGTTTAGCAGTTATGAGAGAGGACAGTGAGAAGCTAGTAAATTCCTTGGCAAGAAGAATAGGGAAACTGAGACAGACAGCTGAACACAGTGGCCAAGCAATTTACAGCCAGGTGCAGCTGTACCAAGGAGGAAGGCTCAGAGCCTGGCAGGGGGAAAAACTAGGAAAACAAGGACCTCACCCCCAGGGTAACCTCTCCTCCACTGGCCTCTCCTCCCTGGAGAGAACGTCCATGCCTCAGTTGTACTTCAGCTCCAGGCCCAGAAAAGCAGTAAAACCAGGTGGGTGATGCCAGAACCAACCACAATGACTAAAGACCTCCTGCCCTCTCACTGACCAATCAGTGGAGACCATGACTCTAAAAGGACACACCTGGAGGACAGATGAGTATTCTGCTGAAAACCCTCTGCTGAGACCTTTCCTAAGATTTCTGCCTGCAAGAGAGAGATAAAAGCCTTAAGACAAAGGACCCTTGTATGACTCTGCCTGTGTGGAGCAGCCCCAGCCAATTTCTTCTTCTTTCCCCACTTCCTTCCCCACAGGCACATGTCTCCTAAACTCTGACAATGGGCATCTTGCAGCTTGTCCTATTCTGATTCCCCGAACCTGTATGCAAAGCCCCCTTTTCTCTGACTTTCCAGTGAGCCAAGGCAGCCTAGCCTAAGCTCTCCTGTTACTTCTTCTATGCTAAGTTCCTCGTTTCATTGCCTCCAGTTTTAATAAATGGATCCTCATAGTCACCAGGACTATGGTGACAGGACAAAGTCAAGAACCCACACACTACAGCTGGCTCTAAGCAGACCCGCTCAGGGCCAGGTCCCTGTCTGGTAACAATTAAACAGGCCAATGTTTTAATCCTGTTGTAGCCACTTAAGTCCAGTTGTACTCGGTCATCATTTAACTTCTTTAACCCTAATTTACACTCCAGTCACAAAGTTAATAATGATCTTTCTTTCAGAAGGGTTGTTGAGGATGAAGAGGATGATATGTAATGGACATAGTACAAGTAAAGCACCCATTAAGTGTTAGTTGTATCAAAATGTGTGTAGGACAAAATATGTCTGCATTACTTATGGTAAAAGTGACCACATTTTATATACTAAAATTTGGACATGTTTACAAGTAAAATAGAATATCCTGAATCTACATTAAAAAAACAAAATATATGGTCAAGATGGTGGACAGGGAGACATGGCTTGCCTCTTCACACAACCACATCAAAATTACAACTAAATTATAGAACAATCATCACTCAGAACCATCAGAAACTGAGTTGAATGAGAGTCTGACAAGTACAGAATTAAATAAACCACATCCATCCAGGCTGGTAGGAAAGGCACAGACCTGGAATGGGCTGGTCCCTCACCCACAGTGGTGGATAAATATTCAGGAGGGATATCTCAGGAGCAAGGAGTCCCAGCCCCAAACCAGGGCCCCCAGCCCAAGTTTCCAGTGCCAGGAAGATAAGTCCCCACAACTTCTGGCTGCAAAAGCCAGCAAGGATTGAGTCAGTGGAGAAACTGCTGGAGCCTCAAGCTCCTCTTAAAGAACCTAGACATGGACTCACCTACTCAGAATCATCCCTCTAAGCCCCAGCGCTGGGGTGGTGGCTTGAGGGGTACTCAGGGGGAGACTGAGGTACCTGGCATCAAGGCAAGCAGAGGTCATTGTCCCTTTTCTGGGCCCTCGCCCACAGAGCTGGCAAGCTGGTGCCCTGAGACTCCATCAACCTGCCTAACACTGTTTGACCCCCCTTGGAGATCCTCAGAGACTCCGCCTCACACAATTTATGGCCCCGCCCAAGCTGCTTTTCCATATGAATGGCTGGTCTTCGCTCATGCTTCACAACTCCCTAAATCTTATCAAACAAGCAACAGCTGGCCTCAATGACCCCATGCCCAGATCCAGCATTAGAAGCAGCCAGCCTAGGTTCACAGCTTGGATTCTCCTGAGAATCTCCAAACTTAGCACAAGTAGAAGCCATCTCAGATTGCTTTATAACTCAGGCAGGGAGGTCCCATGCAAAACACAGGTGAGGGATGACCTTGGCTTGCACCACTTGGGAAACCCCAGGGCCAGCACACCCAGTGTATGGCTACAGACCATGTCAGAGCACCACCCCCTGCCCTGCACAGCTGGTCCTTCATGGAGGGTGGAGGGTGGTGGTCACTAGTTATAGCCAGTCCTTGCAGCTGACTAGCCTGGATAAATCCCTCCCATTGACTTGTCAACAGCAACCAAGGCTCAACTACAAGAGGAGGGTGTACTCAGCCAACACGAATAGGGACACCTTTTCCTAGCTTGAATGATAGGGAAGGCTCTGCCACTGGATCCTACAGGAAACCATTAGACCACACTACCAAGACATGGAGTCAAAGTAGTTCTACCTAATACACAGAAACAAATATAGGGAGGCTACCAAAATGAACAGACAAAGAAACATGGCTCACATGGAAGAAGAGATCAAAACTCCAGGAAAAGAGCTAAGTGAAATGTAGACAAACTATCAGTTGCAGAGTTCAAAACACTGGTTATAAGGATGCACAAGGTAATTACCAAGGACCTCAACAGCATAAAAAACATCCAGTCAGAAGCAAAGAATATAGTAATTGAAATAAAATGCAATTTACAAAAAAAAAAAAAAATACAGTAGAGTGGATGAAGCCAAGAATCAAATCAATGATATGGAACGTAAGGAAGCAAAAAACAACCAATCAGAACAAGAAGAAAGAAGAACCTCAAAAAATAATGAGGATAGTGTAAGCAGCCTCTGGGACAACTTCAAGAGGTCCAACATTGGCATCAAAGGGGTGCTGGAAGGAGATGAGAAAGAGCAAGGAATGGAAGTCTATTTGAAAAAAGAGTGAAAGAAACTAAGCAAACAAGAAAAGCAGAGACAGAATCATGGGTACAGAGAGCATTTTGATGGTTGCAAGATGGGAGGGGGCTGTGGAGAAATGGGTGAAGAGGTGTGGGTATTAAGAAGTACAAATAGGTAGTTACAGGATAGTCAAGGGGATGTAAAGTACAGTATAGGAGATGGAGTAGCCAAAGAACCTACACACATGACCCATGGACATGAACAGTGGTGTGGGGATTTCCTGAGGGAGTGGGGGATGCTGGGTGGATGAGAGCAAAGGGGTAAAAATCAGGACAACTGTAATAGCTTAATCAATAAAATATAATTTTAAAACGTCAAAATATATTTTTAATATAGTAAGTCCAAAGAAAGGATTCGAGCCTAAGTCATAAATACTGCATTAAAGAAGCTGATAATGAAGTTGGGTAACTGCTAATCACACAGAAATTATCAGTGAAAAATATATGATATAATATATGTGAAAATATCAAAATTTAATTACTATCATGTATTAAGTACATTTTCAAGTGTTAGGTATTAATGTGCATACTTGGGGCACGCAGATGAGGGCACTAGGTCTCAGAGAGGGAACGTTCAAAGTCAGGTGACTAGGAAGTAGCACAGGCTGCATTCAAGCGCAGGTCTGTCTACAGAATTCTTAACCACTGCCTCTTCTCATTAACAGCACCATTCAGTGCCCCGGTATGAGGAGGCAAGCAGGAGTGAAGCTTAAGGACTCTGTAGGATAGATCACGTCTCTTACAGGGAGTGAATATGCAATTGCGGGCGCAGCACTCCCACTGACCTAAATAAAATTTTAACATCTACTTTTTGTTTGGCAAATGGAAGAACTGAAAGGAACAGGCAGAAGCCAACCTAAGAGGAAAAAGGTGTGGAAGTAGGAGGAAGAGTAAAAAATGGTGTTTGGTTAATTTATCTTCGAGCTGATAAGTGAACCCTTTCACCTTGTGAAATCAGGCAAAACAAAAGCCTTCCCACACAAGTCCCAAGTGACGTCAATATGCCAAGAATTCAGCTTCACCCTTCAGACTTGTAGCGCTAAGCTGGGTCAGGAGGAGGAAGCTGGTATGACTCAAATGCAGGGATCCTCTGACAATGCCTGTATAACTATAAAAAATGAGCAGAACTTGGTAATAAGCAAACATATTCATTAGCTCACACCTAAATTCCTGGGGAAAACCAACTGAAAACTTCCCCATAGGACACATTTGCTTTTCAATTTAGAAGACATTTTTAGCCTGGCTTCACTTGAAAATTTACCTCTCTTAACGAAACGCAAGACCATTTGCAACAAACATCAAATACAGTTATGAATAAAACTTCCAGCATTTCCCAATCTCAGAAAAATGAAAGATTTAAAGAGCCCTTGAGTAGCTGAAATTCATACCATTAATCAAAGAAAACAGTTTCTTTCTGTCTCTCTCCCCCTCTGCCTGTGCCTTCCCTGCTCCCTCCCTCCCCAATATTGAAAAAGGAAGTGCTTCACAGCGCACTTTAAAAACCAAAAAGGGCAGTGGAGCAACATATCTATTAAGAAAACCATTCTTTCTTTGAGACTGCATTTCCAGACGCACTTGCAGACTTGTGATGTTTCTGAATATCAAAGCAACACAGATGTCAGCTCTGTTCTTTCAACTCTGTAGAGACTGGCAGCACAAGGAGGCATAAAGGCAGTTTAGGTCATTTACAAGGGCCAAGCCAGAGATGAGGCAAATTTGAGACATAGCTGTATTTCTATTTACATTATTTCTAACAGAATATAGAAATAGACTTTATTAGAAATAACTCTTTTAATAACTCTCTGTATAATAACTACTGTTTATCTACTCAGCCCCTCCTCCAAAGTCTTTACTGAATAGTAAAATTCAGACAAGACTATGTTATCTATGTTAAAGTAGTTGATTTTTCTCAAAAATAAACAAAGATAATTATCATTTTCTTTATATCTTTGCAAACTGGGTAACAGGTATATAACAATTTAAAATCTCATTTAAGATCACACACAAATAAGTAGGAAAAATCGTGAATTTAAACTGACTCTAACGTCCATGTTCTTTTCACTTTACAGTGAAGTATTTTAAAAATGAAAAGAGAGTAAAAGTGACCCTCCCTGCCCCTGCATTGGGTCTTTGACACTTCAAATGTTTTACTAACTCAACTCTGTCTAAAAGGGTCTATAGTCTGCATTTCTAACTGCCTTTACCACCTCATTTCATAATCCACCTCCCTCCAATATCTGAATGGAAGACAAATGCCTGGATGCACTGCCCCCAATGAAGCAGATGTAGTGGCTGCATGCTCACAGAGAGCTTGAAATTATCAGGAAACAGAGCATAAGCTCATTCGACAATCAACTGAGGACCTTAAATGCCAGGTACTGTTCAGATTTCCAAGAACTGTTGGTTGGGGGAAAGTGTTGTAATTGAACAATATCTTCCAAAGGCACAGGAGAAGCCATGGCAACATGTGTCATTATTTGCCATCACGATACTATCCCATGCATGGAGAAAAATTCTGGATCTTTTCTTTTCTTTGCTTTTCTTTTTTTGTCTGTTTTAATATCACAGTGAGAAACTTTACTACAAGCAAGAACTCCAAGGACAACTCAGAGGGACAAGTCAAATTAAATAAATTTGCATCAGACACGTAAAGCTCTGGTCACACCAATCTAATATCAAATACTAAACTAATTGAGACACTTAGGTTCTGTAATGTTGATTTTGATTCTGAAGCAGTGAACTTTTCTGGTCTTCTGGGTTAAAGTTTATTTTACAGATAGCACAAATAACTATGTTTGAAGTAGGACAAACAAAAGCCTGGTCCTTCCAGAAGTGTAGGAGTGGCCTCTCTGTTCTTCCAAATGGTTATACATGTAACTACAACATGAGACAGGGACAATTCTAGGGACAAAGCCAAGCAGGGTACAGAGGATGGTGGCTCATGATTCTAGCAGATTAAAGCAGAACAACATACATAATAAAATCAAACAATTTGTTATTCAACAAATATAAATTGAAAAGCAATATGAATAAGTAATCCTACATTGTGCAATCAGTGATATGCACTGTCTGATTCTACCTATGAGTCACTGCACTTGACTGTATTATTAATTTATGTTATTTACAGACCTAAGATTGAAAACCAAGTACTGTGCTGAGAGAAAATGTCTTAAGCTTACAAAACTGAAGTCCAGCACTCTAGGAAGCTATTTCACCCCCACTTCGGATTATAGCCATGGCATTTAACATAAGTAATTAAACTGCTAATAGCAATTTTACTCAGCAACTTCCACTGCTTTTACTGTCTATATTCAAAAGCCTTTTCTGTACTGGGGCATAGCATCCAAAAAATGAAGCACAAGAACTGTATGGTGAATATAAGGCAGTTATTTTTGCTTAATTGGAATGTTGGACTGTGTTTTTTAATAAGCAAAAGTTATATTTTTCAAAATGAATTACAGAAGGATTGTATGAATTTGCTCTTATTGAAGCTACAATCCCAGAAAAAGTAATGCAAAGCCTTCTCTATTTAGTGAGTATAAAGTATGAGAGAGAGAGAGAGAATCTGTGACTTACCCTCTATACCAGAGTGCCCTGACCCCCCCCACCACCACCCGCCTCTTTCCCAGCAACCTGAAGCTACTGAACTTATTGGGCTCATGAATTCATAGCAGTGAGCAGAGGTAGCTGAAAATCAGTACCATTTTAACATTTGAACTTTACTTCAGCAGAATGTATATTTACTGCTAATGGGATAACAAATAAAATAGAATGAAATGGAAACCAACGTTTATCTCCCCCTTACCACATGCCACGCAATGCTCTAAGTATTTTACACACATTCTTTAGGATAGTGGCTTAGACCACACTGGGTTTGCACATTGATGCATCATCTCCTTAGTATATTGTTTAGCTTCTCTGAGACTCACTTTTCGCATTTTTAGAAAGGGGCTAATTATTCTTACCTTAATAGGTTGTTATGAAAGCAAACTAAGATAATGGACAGTTGACTCAGGTCCAGACACAGCAAACACTGTGATCTCTTGAGTTAAAGTCCATCTTCAAGGCAATACAAATAATTGCTTTCCACACAGGACAGACTTCAGGTTCTTCCTGAAGTTGAGTCGCTTCTCTGAATTTCCAAATGGCTATGAAACTCTCAATGATAACATGCACAGAATTATTTATTTCTGTCAAATTGGGTGTAAAGGGAAGGGGGCAAACTTTTATTTGCACCCCTACCATGTGTAAATTTAGCATTTTACATTCTTTATAAATTAGGACACACAGGTTGAAGGGGCTCATATTTTTGCAGAAAATAACAAATACTCTGGAAAGAAATTACATTAGATATTTCTAAAATGTCTAATTTTTAGGGAACCTTTATAGAAGACAGTAAAAATATTTCTAATATAAACAACCATTTCAAATAGCAGTTTTTACTTTGAAAATCATGACCACTAGATAATGTTTGATTGTACGTGATAAGGAGAATAAATCATGCTCCTTTATTTTTTCCAAACTAAAAGTTTGAACTCCAAATCTATTCTGAGATAACTTCATGAAACTAAATAAACAAAGGAAAAAGGTGAACTGCACACCCAGGCTGACTTCCCAACCCCATCCCTGAGAGAGATCATTTCCCACTTATGTTCAATTCTGCCTTTTCTCCTATTTGTTCACAAACAACCTTCAAGGTAAACAGCTTTTCTCCCACCAGTTCTTGTCCCCAATGCCATCAATTTCTTGAAATTTTCTTTGCCCCTTGGACCATCTTTGTAAACCTCCACCACTTATTTCTTTTCAGCCTCTACCACACAGCTGAACCAGGCAAGCATAAGGCAGAAATGAGCACATTGTGGAAAAAATGAGTGGTGAAGTAATGGACAGAGCTGCACTTTAAAGAAAAATAGCTATGCAGGGAAGAGAGTCAGGGAGATAGAATGAGCATGGAGACATGAGGTACATGACAAACTTTTTTAAAGAAAGAAACAAAGACCAAACTGATAGGTGAGCTGCACTAATATACACACTATGAGGCTGGAGAGCTAGGAAAACCCAAAGGCCAAGGATTATTGTCATTTCTCAGAAAAAAACAAACATAGTAAATATCAAAGAATTTCTCTAGCCCAGCATTTCCTATACTACATCCCATGGAATGTTGGTATCACGAAGGGGATTAATAGAAATAATTCTGGGGAAAAAGTTTGTCATCAAATAAATTGGAAATGCTAATATTTGAAAGAGCAGGACTTTTTATTGACTTTCTACACTATTATGTAATGTGTATCTCTAAGACAGGGATACAGCATGCACAGTTTCCTAAACTCATTAGAGTTTGGGTTGCCTTTTCCATTTTAAAAACAAAAACAAAATCCCTAAAGACACTCTTTTTCCATGAAACATTATTTAGAAAATGCCTTGCATTCACTCTGGGCTATTTATTTTGTATTTAGAGCCAGATTTCAATGTCCAGACAATAGCAATGTTTTGTTTTGGTACTTGCTCTATCCTCCATATAGATGACAATAAAATATTTTGGGGGTTAGTGTTTAGAGCTCAACTCTGGAGGAAGACAGGCCACATTCTAATATTTGAGTGAGCTTTTGACAAGTGTGGATTTAGGTAACTTATTTAAACTTTCTAAGACTATAAATAGTTCCTCATGGGGATAATGACATTTTTTCAGGGGTATGTATATAATTGGGGTGAATTTATATAATGCATATAAAGAGCATAACATAACAACATGCACTAGGGAGTTATAAAATAAATGCTGTAATTATTATTGTTGTTAGTATGAATGTGTAATGATTAATGTAGTATGTACAGTTTTTCAACTCCAGCACTTGTCTGGGAAGCAACCATCTATTCAAAGGCTATTACATTGACTAGATATATATTTTAGGCAAAAGTATGACTTTTTATTTGAAGATAAACTATGGTTTTTCTGAATCGCTAATCATTTTTTGAAGCTTTATTGAGATATAATTGACATATAACATTGTATAAGATTAAAGTACAACATACTGGTGTGATACATGTATATAGGTCTGTCTGGAAATAGTCCAGCCATTGTTAATATAATGAAAATAGTTTGTGCGGCATTGAGGTAACCTGGCAGCCAAGGAGAGTGGACTGGAATGCACATGCATGAACAATGATCACTTTACTGTGCTAGTCAGTGGGAGCAATAGATGTCATTGAGTGAGCATGTGTACTGTGTGGCCATCACATTCAAAATGACAGAGCAAGTATAGTAACAAATCTGCATCAAATTTAAGCTTGAGCATTCCTCCATGGAAACTATTCGGATGATTCAGAAGGGTGCAGCTATGGGCAACTGGTGACTGGCAGCTTCATCACAACAAGCCCATTCATGCATCATGTCTCGTGCAGAGTTTTTTGGTGAAACATCAAACCACTCAGTTGACTTATCCCCACTACAGCTCAGATTTGGTAACTTGCAACTTCTGGCTTTTCCCAAAACTAAAATCACATTTGAAAGGGAAGAGACTTCAGACCATTGATGAGATTCAGGAAAATATGATGGGGCAGCTGATGGTGACTGGGAAACTGTGTGAGGTCCCAAGGTGCCTACTTCGAAGGAGACTGAGGCATCATTGTCCTGTGCACAATGTTTCTTGCATCTTGCATCTTCCTCAGTAAACATCCCTATTTTTCATAGTACATGGCTGGATACCTTCTGGACAGACCTCGTATTACTAAAGGATTCCCTCTATAGCATTAGCTTATATTGCCAATAGTTAAAAAAGTAACATTTTTGTGCATATGTGGTGAGAATACTTAAAATTTACTCTTAACAATTTTAAGTATATAATGCAATATTAATTATCAATATAATCAATATATATACATTATAGCCCCAGAACTTATTAATCTTATAACTGAAAATTTATACCTTTTGACCAACATCTTCCCATTTCTCTCACCCCCTGGTAAACCACTCAACTCCCTGTTTCTATGAGTTTGACCTTTTAAGATTCCACATTCAAGTGACATCATACAATACTTGTCTTTTTCAGTCTGATTTATTACATTGAATAGATTTTTAAGGCTCTGTAATCAATGAATAGAGATATGATAGTAAGATGATTATAGGTCATAATAAAGACTGATCTATGTTAATGTCTGCTTACCTCTCCTCCCATTTACACAGGAAAAGTATAAAATTAAATTTAAAAATCTCAAATTAAACTTCTCCAGATCCATAAATTATCTTTGTTGCTGAAGTAAAATAAGGTATTATAGTTGGCTTCACAGCCTGAGAAGAAAGAAGACAGGAGAGAAAGAACTCAAACACAGAAATCCAGCTCTTGGTATTTGCTTCACGGATTTACCCTAAAGCAGTAGCACACTATCTTTAAGCTCAGTTTCTCATTATCTCTGTAAAATTTGGATGATTTATAGAGGGTATCTATAAGGGAATTGGCAATAATTATAGAAGGATGTCTGAAAATACAGGTCATGTTTGCCATAAATGTACCAATTACTTTAATGCTGTATTTTTTGTTGTTGTTGTTGTTGTTAGGAAACTGTGGGGTTTGAGCAGGGGAAATTAATATTATTTGGGGGCCAATGTGCCAGTCACTGTGTTTCATTTAAATTTCACCACAATGATGCCAGACAGGGAATACAATCCAGTCTTGTTTAAAAAGCAGAAAACTAAGATTCAGAAAAATTAAGAAAGTTGTCCAAGGACATGCAGACAGTAAAATCAGGATTTTAAATAATATCTGATGGGCTTCAAATCCTCTGTCAGTTCACTGTACTTCTCTAACAGTCCTTATTTTTTTTTTTTCATTCATTTCTTTAACACTTGATACATGCCAGGGATTATCTTTATCTGAGGTCATTCAAAATTAAGAAAGACACAAAGCAAATTGAAACCACAATTAGCTATCACTGCACATCTGCCAGAATGGCTGCCATCAAAAAGATAAGAAATGACAATTGTTGGAGAGGACCGGAAGAAAACAGAGTCCTTGTGCACTGTTGATAAGATTGTAAATTGGTGCATTCACTATAGAAAGTGTAAAAATGCCTCAAAAAATTTAAAAAAAATTACTATGTGATCCAGCAATTCTATTTCTGGATATATATCCATAGGAAATGAAAATCCTAAAATGACAAGATATGTATACCACTATGTTCATTGCAGCATTATTTACAATAACCAAGACATGGAAACAACCTAAATGTCAAATGTGGATGAATGGATAAAGAAGATGAGGGGTGTGTGTGTGTGTGTGTGTGTGTGTGTACACATACATATATTGAGATCTGTCTGGGAAAAGTTCAACCGTTGTTAATATAACAAGAACAGTTTGCCTGATATCGATGTAACCTGGAAGCCAAGAAGAGTGGACTGGAATGCACATGTGTGAATAATGACAACTTCACTGTACTAGTCAGTGGGGACAGTAAACACCATTGAGTGAGCATGTGTACTGTGTGGCCGTCACATTCAAAATGACAGAGTACAGCAATAAATTTGCATCAAGACTTCCGGCCAAGATGGAGGCTTAGACGGACACGCTAGGTCTCCCTCTACAACTAGAGAGGAATACAACTACTTCAAAACAAAGGATAACTAGAAATTCCAGAAAATAAAACTACACGGAAGTCCAACATATGAAGTTATAAACCAGCGGTGCCATTTGGGCAGGTAAGAGTTAAAGAGGGCAGTGCTGTCTGCGGTCGCACCCGGAGCAGCGGGCGGCGAGGAATCCCGGCTGCGGTCAAGCCCCTGGCGGTGCGCGACCCCGGCGCTGGGGAGAGCGGCCGCCGCATCGCCTTGAACAGTGAGGCCCAGGGGGACGGGAGGACGGATCCCGGTCTCCTAGCTGAATAACTGTGTGAATCCATCTTGGACCCCCGCCCCCAAAGAAAGCACCACAGGGCTGCGAAATAGGTCGCGGACAGGCAGGCGCCGGTCGCTGACTTGTGACGCGTACACAGGCACTGCCCCCTACAGCCGGCCCAAGAAAACAAAACGCATCTGTCAAAATGAGGCAGACAACTATAGAAATACCGGTGACACAACTCACCAGACAGCAGATAGAGAACCTGACAGATGAACAGATAAGAAACCTGTCAGAGGCTCAGTTCTGGGCCATTGTTATCAGGTGGCTTACAGAATTCACAAAAGAGCAGGAAAAAGATAAGAAAGAAGCGAAAAAATTTCATAACGAAAGGAACAAAACCGCATACGAGATAGAAGGTGAGAAAAAATCCAGAGTTCATTTCAACAAACTGGAATATGGAGAAGGAACAAGCAGTCAACCAATGCAGCGAGAGGAAATGGGAAGCAACAATGAGAGGATCAGAAACCTCTGGGACAGCTATAAAAGGCCCAACATAAGAATCATTGGTTTGCCAGAGAATGAGGAAGATGAACTAGAACTTGAAAAATTGAGTGAAAATATAATAAAGGAGAACTTCCTAGACTTGGGGAAGGGAATAGACTTGCAGGTCCAGGAAGCAAGGAGAGTTCCCAAGAGACTGGACCCAGGGAGAACCACTCCAAGACACATTATAATCAAAATGTCAAAAATTAAAGATAAAGAGAGAATCTTAAAAGCAGCAAGAGAGAAGAAAAGAATTATGTACAAAGGGGTCCCAATTAGACTATCAGCTGACTTCTCAAGGGAGACCCTACAGGCAAGAAGGGACTGGCAAGAAATATTCAAAGTAATGAAAATCCAAAACCTACAACCACGAATACTCTATCCAGCGAAATTGTCATTCAGAATAGAAGGACGGAGAAAGTGTTTCCAGGACAAAATAAAACTGAAAGAGTTCATTAGATCCAAACCACTGTTATATGAGATGTTAAAGGGACTGGTTTAAAAAAACAGAAGCTAGGGAGATGAAACAAAGGCAAACTAAATAGGCAACGAGAGTGGAAAAGGAACTGTGGGTACGGGAAGCATATTGGGGGGGGAGGTCAACAGGGAGGGGGAATGGGGAAAGGGAGGGAGATGATATAGGAATTGGGGATCAAGGTAGGAGGGAATGGAATAGACGGAGAGAGGTTGGGAGGAACTGTATGCACAACTAATGGACATAATCTAAAAGGGGGGGACAACTGGATGGAGGGGGGCCACCGGGTGGAGGGGAGCAGAGGGAAGGGAAATTGGCACAAATGTAATATTTTAATCAATAAAACACATTAAATCTGAAAAAAAAAATTTGCATCAAATTTGGCACTAAGCTTGAACATTTCTCCATAGAAACAATACGAATGATTCAGAAGGCCACAGCTATGGGCAACTAGAGACTGTCAGCTTCATCATAACAATGTGCCTGCTTATGCATCACATCTTGTGCAGAGATTTTTGGCAAAACATCAAACCACCCAGGTGGCTCAGCCCCTCTATAGCCCAAATTTAGTGCCCTGTAACTTCTGGCTTTTTCCAAAAGTAAAATCACCTTTGAAAGGGACAAGATTTCAGATCTCTGATGAGAGTCAGGAAAATACGACAGGGCAGCTGATGGCAATTGGGAGAACTGTGTGAGGTCACAAGATGCCTACTTTGAAAGGGACTGAGGTGTCATTGTCCTGTGTACAATGTTTCTTGTGTCATGTATCTTAAGTGTCTCTATTTTTCATAATACTTGGCTGGATATTTTCTGGACAGATCGCGCGCGCGCACACACACGCATGCACACTACATATGCACCTATATATATACATATACATATATATAAACCATACACACAATGAAATATTATTTGGCCAAAAAGAAGAAAATCCTGCCATTTGCAACACTATGAATGGACCTTGAGGGTATTATCCTAAGTGAAATAAATCAGACAGCGAAAGATAAATGCTGGATGATTTATATGTGGAATCTTAAAAAAAAAAGCCCTCATAGAAAGAGTAAACAGACTGGTAGTCACCAGAGATGGGGTGTGGTTAACATAAGTGAAGGTCAAAAGGTACAAACTGCCAGTCATAAGGTAAATGAATTCTGGGGATATAATATACAGCATGGTGACTGCAGTTAGCAATACTGTATTATATACTTGAATAAAGTTCCTAAGAAACTAGATCTTAAAAGTTCTCATCACAAGGAAAAAATTGTAACTATGAGAAGTGAGGAATATAAATTAAACTTATCGTGGCCCTGACTGGTGTGGCTCATGCGTTGGGCACCATTTTGGGAACCAAAAGATTGCTGGTTAGATTTCGGGTCAGGGCACATACCTGGGTTGCTGGCCAGGTCACCAGTTGTGGGCATTGTGAGAGGTAACCAATTGATCTTTTTCTCCCTTTCTCCCTCCCTTCCTTTGTCTCTAAAAATAAATTTACAAAAATATTTTTTTAAAAATAAACTTAATGTGGTGGTCAGTTTGCAATATGCACATATACCAAGTCATTATGCTTGTACATCTTAAACTAATACAATATTATGTAAAACTGGAAAAACAATAAAGAAGACAGACTTTGCCCTCAAGAATTTTATGAAAGCATACAATATCACACCTCATCTTTGTGTAGTGCTTTTTTCAATGTTATAAATTTTTGATATCATCTATTTCTGACAACATCTAATATCATGCCATAACTCTGATTTTATTTTTGTTAAAAATCTTTAATATTTTATTTGAAGTGTGCCCTATATAGAGCTCCCAAGTGAAAAAACTTATACCTACTATCCATAAAAGTATACTTTCTAGCAAGTATATGCTTAAGAATATATTTTCTGTAGATATATATATATATATATATATTTATATTATATTGTAATGAATAAAATTTTGAAAAGAAATAAATTATCTAAAATTTGTACCTGCTAAAGTGGGAAGATCCCCAGAATTTCATCTTGCTTCCCTCTTGTATAGTCTTGCAGTTCCTGAATTTAAGTGGAGAATAATTCTAGACAAGGGTTCAAGGAAAGAAAGTCACTAAATATTTGAGTCTGAAGACATTGATGAGAAGGTAAATGGTGGAAAAAGAAGCAAGGTGGATGATCTTAAATTAAAATAAGATGGATATATATAATATATAATGATATTTAATGGATTATTACTCAGTTATAAAAAGAAGGAATTCTCCCTATTTACAACAACATGGATTGATGGACCTTGAGGGTATCATATTAAGTGAAATAAGTCAGAGAAAGATAAATATCATATGACTCCACTTATATGTGGAATCTAAAAAAACACACAAAACAAAACCAATGAAAAGTTGAAACAAAACAAAAACAAACTCATCGGTACAGAGAATAGACTGGTTACTAGAGGGGAAGGCGTTTGGAGGGAGGGCAAAAGGAGCGAAGGGGATCAACTGTATGGTGATGGATGATAACTAGTCTTAGAGTGTAAACACTATGTAGTGTACACAAATATCACAGTATAATATTTAACATCTGAAATATGTATAATCTTGTATGGCAATCTGACCATGATAAAAAAAAATTAAAAAGAAAACACCTTGCAACCCCTCCCCATTCCCCTAGATGGCTCCCAGTACCAAGCAGCTCTCTATCAATAAAAACTGCCCTAAATCTCAACCTGCTTATTTTAGCACAATTGTAATCAGAGGCAGACAGGCAGAACGAAGCAAAAAGTTCAATCTTTTTGTGATTTCATGAATCATTAGACAAATGTGCTGAGTGAAGAAGGAAGGTAGAACAGTATCCCACTGTTATAGAAAATGTCACCTCAATAAAATGTAGGGCATTCAGGGGAACCCCAATATAAATAGAGAGGAATCTCAGTGAATTGATCAGTGGAATGATCAGTGTAGCCCTGACAACATTCACCCTCCAACCCACCGCCCCTCACACAGCACTGACATGACATTTTTTGCTGATATATATGAAAGTGATTTGCAAAGTACGACTCCTAGGCCAGCAGCAAGCGCAACATTACATGAAGACTTCTAAGAGATGCAAACTCACAGGCCACACACTAGATCTACCAAATCAGAAACTGAATCAGCAGCTTGTGCCTTAATAAGGACTCCGGGTGATTCTGTTGCATGCTAAAGTTGGGGACCACAGATGTGATAATATTTACACACAGGAGCCAAAAGAAAGTTACTTAGGGTATTGCTGTGAGTACACTTTGGGAAAGAAAGGATGTGACATTAACTAAGCTCCTATTATGAATCAGACATCTCACATTTTATTTAATATCTGTAAGTTTAATAGCTACATATCAAAATATGTATCAGGCATGTGCTCTGACCAGGAATCAAACCAGTAACCTTTCTGCTCACAGGCTGGTGCTCAATCCACTGAGCCATACCAGCCAGGACAAAACTTTATCTTGTTAATCCTATCCCACCACAGATAATCTCCATTTTTCTGCATTCCTTTTTAGTCTTATCTAATATGCATATTATTTTATAAGATAACCAACATGCATATATCATTTTTATTTTTCAGTTAACATTATATAACAAGCACACTTCCCTGTTCTGGTCTTTATTATTCCTAAGAAAATCCTCATTTGATGCGTTATAATTTACTTAACTAGTCCTCTAGAGGTTTCTAATGTTTTATTATTATAGATAATGTTGTAATGAATATTGTTATTCAGATAGTTTTGTTCTTATGTTAAATTATTTCTTAAAGATAAACTTTCAGAAGTGATATTCCTGGGTCAATGGGGCTTGAAAATCTTTATGGCTATTTTCACCTACTGCATTCTGAAACAATTATACAACACAAATTTACACTGCCACCAGCAGGGTATGTCTTCTCTTCCTTTTCCTGTTCATCATATTGGACTCCCAATCTCAGCATCATGTGTTTGGGAGGGACTATAAAGATCAGGAAGTCCAACCTCCCAAGAATAAGGATGACGTACACTAACTGGGTCTCTACTATACACATGGCACTATCTTAAATGCTTAACTTAAATTATCTCTACTTCTCATAACAACACTGCTTGGTAGGCACTATTATCTTCACTTTATAAATGTTAAAACCAAAATGCCTGGAGTTAAGTATTATACTTGTCCAGGGTCACCAGTTAACGCACGATGTATAAGTACTCAAAGTTCAAAGCCTTCCCACTATTTCACTGTATCTTCTCAACAAACAAGGTCTGAGGTCTGAAGACAGAGCTCATACTTTTTGACTATTGGAGCAAGGTGGCTTCAAAAAGATAAGTTCTAGATGCACCTTACCATTACCAGCAGGAAACAACTGGCTCACCTTTTGTTCCTGAACCCACCTTACTCCGCATAGCCACATAAAAATGCCCCATCCAGACCACTATCAAGGCTAGGGAAGTTTTCTGCAGCTCTACTACCCACCAACTCAAGAGCCACTCTTATAGAAAGGCTCTGAGTAGTAGGAGATAGAGCTAAATAAATGGTTCCTGAAATGTATAATGGAAGAGTAACACTGCATATAACTGAAGCTTTGGGATTGCCAAGGGAGAAAATGTGATGAATATATGTACATTAATTTATACATGTGGTGCATGCATGTATATGTGTACACAGACTCTGCCATTGCTGTATTTCACCACCATCAAATCAATCCCATGACCTAACATACATACATGGGGGGGGGGGAAATTGGCCAAGATAGCTAAGTGCCAGGGCTCTGAGAGATACAAGTAAGTACATTCTTATTAATTATGTGTGACCTGATGGTAAGAACAGGAATTTGGAATTGGGTTTGTCTTAAGACTCCCATTCCACTACTCACTCAATGTGCTATTTTAGATGAGATTACTTAACTCAATTTTTCCATATATCTTATAGTACCAATATAATTGGATTGAATATAATGAACATAGTCCTTGAGAGGTACTAAGCACATTAAATATATCTTAGCTACTACCACCATTATTATCATCATTATTCATCTGTAAAATGAGAACACCCATACATATGTAATTTTGCAGATATCTGGAGTGAGGAATACAGGATACATGAAAATAATGTATACAAAGTGGCTAGCGTAGCACATAGCATAGCATAGAGTATACACCAAATGCACTTATCAGTTTGAGTTTATGTTGGTGATTTCAGGCACATGGGAAGGAAGAGCCCTTCTCCACATTCCAGAACCTCTTTTCATCATTCCAAAGACCTTCATGTACCTAAATGCTTTCATGAGCTTCTCTGCCTCTTCCTTACTTCCCTCAAATTTCTTTCCTAATACCTTCTCATCCTCCTCAGCTCCCTGCTGCCCCAGACCTCTTTCTTTCTCTTCCCTCATTTTCATTTCTCTTCTGTCAGCCCCTGGTTAACATCTTCAATTACTTGTTATCCTGCCTCTAGGTCTCCAGACAGGACAAATTAATTGGAAGCCAAGGAACACCAAGCAAATCAAGTAACATGCATGGTCATATATGTATGGGCATTTTTAAAATCATGCATTTAAAAAGCTACATATAGTGGATTAAATTATCTGTTGTTTTGCAGTGCACAACTGTTATGGTTATGTCATTTAATGCATTACTCATGTGAACACTTTCCCTGTTACTTGAAGTGCAAAATGAATTGATCAACATGTAAATCATATGCAAATGAAACCAATGTGAATATTAATGTTGTTTTGAAGAACAGTTGCATTTTAAGATAGAAAGAACTTCCACAGAAGCAAATACAGATTTTATTATTCCAACCACAGACTTAATTAAACAGAAATTATTATTATGTTTTTAAAAATATATCTAATACTTAACCACTAAAATCCCAGTTAAGCTATGATCATGTTGTATCATTCCTAGTAGATGACAAATGGTTAAGTGGGAAAAAAAAGGTTTCAGATTCAGATATCTGTTTATTGTTGTTGTTGTTAGAGATAGAAAAGGAGGAAGAGAAAGAGAAAATAAGAGAGAGGGAGAGAGAAACATCAATTTGTTGTTCTACTTAATATTTATGCATTCATTGGTTGCTTCTTGTGTGTGCCCTGACCAAAGATTGAACCCACAACCTTGGCTTATCCAGACAACACTCTAACCTACTGAGCTACCCCAGCTAGGGTCAGATTCAGATATCTGGATTTTAAACATGTTTTTTATTCCCTGTATGAAACTAACATTTCTGATCTTCAGTGTTCATTTCTATGAAGTGAGAATAATTATATTAACTTTTTAGGGTTGTTGAGTGATTGAATAAATGAATGGCATACATTATGTACCAGGTACAATTTTAGGTGCTGGATACAACAATAAACCAAACAGACAAAAGTCCCTGCTCTCCTGGAGCTTACACTTTAATGGAGGACAAAGACAATAAAGAAATAAGTACATAATCAATATATAAAAATAACTTACATTAATGAATTACTTATTAGGATGAAATGAGGTAGTCACTAAAGACATTCAATGGACAACTCTTTGTCTTCATCTTACAGACTTAGTAGCAGAATTTAAATCATTAACCCATCCCTCCTACTGAAACAGTTTCCTCTCTTGGCTTCTGTGACTCCCCATCTTCCATCATTATTTGCCACTCTTAAGCTTCTTCTCAGTCTTCTTTGTCTGCTTTTCTTCCTCCTGACCTTTAAACACTGGAATTTCCTAGCCTCAGTCCTGGGCCCTCTCCTCTTCTTCATTTGTACTTCTCCCTATGTGATTGTATCTAGAATGTTTTTAAATATCATATATAGCTGATGATTATGAAATATATATCCCCACTTCCCTTCCTCATCTACAGATCTGTGTAATTATCTCTTTATTTAAAATATTTACATATATATCTGAGATTTCTCTCAAATTTAACAAATCAAAAACAGAACTATTGGTTGCCCATGCCCCAAACATCTTTCTATCCCAATTTAATCCATCTCAATAAATGGCTACACCTTCCATTCTGTTGCATATCCCTAAAAACTAAGAATTATTTTCTGATTCTCCCTATTATTCATCTTTCACAACCAATATGTCAGCAAGTCCTTCCAAATCTATCTCCTGAGATACCTCGAGCAGTTTAATCATCTCCATGTCCATTACTTCCCCTCTGTAGGAAGCCACAATTGGTTCTCATCTACACTGCTTCTGAGGTATTTCTACACAGTTCATTCTCTCTGTAGCAATCACAGTAACATTCTAGTGGCTTAAATCATAGCATGTGTGGTATGTGGTAGCTGGTCTCCAATGATCACCCTCAATAAAATCTGTTTCTTGGTATTTATATCCTATGTAGTCCCCTCCCACACTGAATCTGGAATGGTCTATGATTTGCTTTAAGTAATGTAATTTGTCAGAAGTTACCTTATGCCAGACTGGTCCTAAGCCTTAAAAGGACTTGACAGCTTCTGCTTTGGGGAGCCATTAATCTCCAAGTAGGAATTCTGGCTACATTATTAGAAAGCCCATGTCTAGCTATCATGCAGAGGGATTATGTGAGAAAAGACCACAAGCAGAAAAAAGAGGCTCTCTTCTCACAGGCAGTTATCTCAATATCCCAGTCAAACTTTCAGATGAGTTCAGCTCCAGATACTATCTGAATACAACCACTTGAGAGACTCCAACCAAGGCCACAGAAGAACTTCCTGGCTGAGCCCTACTAACTCACAGAAAAATTAGAGATAATAATAAATTGTTATTATAAACCACTAAGATTTGGGATGTTCCGTTACATAGAAATAAAAATATTGATGTCTGAAAATAGGTCCTGTCATAACAAAAACTTAAAATATATAGTGCTGGCTATGAGACTGGTGGCAAGCAAAAGCTAGGAGATTGTTAGAAAATCTACAAGGAAAGAGGTAACATTGTTATTGGAAGCTAGAGAAAGGCCATTTTGTGTTATAGTGTATTGAAAAGTTTGACATTATCTCTTGTATCAACATGAAAAATAAAAAATAGAACAAATGATTTTATCTATTTGACTAAGGAGATTTACAGGGAGAACACCGAAAGTGTCAACTGTTTTTGTTATGTTTGTATTTTTTTAGTTTTGTATTAATAAGTAATAATAGCAATGAAAAAAGAAGGAACTGTTTAGTTTTCAAGCAAAGACTCAAAGAAATATTACCAACCTAGGACTTGCCAGATTTAAAATAAAATTTTTAAATGTTTCTCATTTCTAGTTTGTCAGTCAGTCAGTCTCTCAAAGTAAGAAATGGCTTTAAACCAAAAAACAAATCCAGAGTAATGCCAATAAAACATGGCCTTAGGATAAAGGTTAGATCAAAGTTATTAAACCTCAGAAAAACTAGAAGCCATGCCTAATAAATTCTCTTGGCTAGAAAAGACACTTCTAAGACAATTAATAATACTGTCTCATAACATTCAGACTCTGAGCCCAAAGTTGAAAGGGGCTTATTTCAGAGGTTTATCGCTCTATTTCATAAAGTGTTTTTATAATATGACATGCAGGAAGCCAACAAAGTTTTTAAAGGAATTATATGAGCTTAGACTGAAAGGAACAAAAACAGTTAAAAGAAAAAGACATCTGGGTTCCCAACTTCTTATAGGCAGAAAGATGATAAGAAAGCTTCTCAACTGTAAACATAGGCCATTTTTTTTGTTTGTTTTTTTTTGTGTGATTTTTCACTTATTGTTGATGTACAACGTTATATTAGTTTTGGGTATACGACCCAGCGATTAGGCATTTACATAACTTACAAAGTGATCACCTTGATAAAACTAGTACCCATCTGACACCATATAGTTATTTAAGTACTATTGACAAAAATTTCTATACTCTAATTTACATCCCCATTATTATTCTGTAACTACCAATTTGTACTTCTTAATCTCTTAACCTTTTTCACCCCTTTGCCTCAACTCCCCTCCCATCTGATGACCATCAAAATGTTCTCTATACTGTGAGTCTATTTCTACTCTACTTGTTCATTTATTTTGTTCTTAGATTCTACATAAGTGAAATTACATGGCACTTGTCTTTCTCTGTTTGACATACTTCACTCAGCATAATGCCCTCTAGGTCCCTCCATGTTGTTGCAGATGGCACAATTTTAATCTTTTTTTGGCTGAGCCATGTTCCATTGTACATATGCACCACTTCTTCTGCATCCATTCATCTCTCGATGCACAATTAGCTCACTTTAGTATTTTGGCTAGTGTAAATAATGCTGCAATGAACATATAGATGCATATATCTTTTTTCTTCAATGTTTTGAGTTTCTTCAGATAAATAAATAGTCAGAAGTGAATTGTTGGGTCCTTCTTTGTCATTTGTTATAGCCTTTGTTTTAAAGTCTATATTTGTCTGGTATAAGTACTGTTGCCCCAGCTTTTTGTTTGTTTCCATTTTCATAAAATATCATTTTCCATCCCTTTACTTCCAGTTTGTGTGTGCCTTTCAATCTGAAGTGAGTCTTATAGACTGGATATGTAAGGGTCTTTGTTATCTTAACCATTGAGACCCTCACCCATGTCTTTTGATAAGAGCATTACAGACTATTATTTATGGAAAGAAAAAATGACTCAGAAGACAGATCCAGTAGTCCAGATAATAGAGATGAAAACTGAAGAGAACTACTCCCACCATGAACAACTGGTACCTAACCAATATATATTTTCTGCCTCCAGAAGAGTCAATAGGTAACATGCACCTTGCTGGATTTCAAAATTATTAGCGGTTAGTGAATACTATGCACCTCCCAATCCCCAGCATTTGTAATAGGAGTGTCTGTTGCAATAGCCTTGCCTCTGTCTCCCTATTTTATGTTGGGCATGTAGGGAACACATAACTAACTTGTGTCCTTTGTTCATAGACCTTCAAATTTTGTAGAATCTTATCTGTTCTTATACCTTATTTAAATGATGAGATCCTAGACTTGAAGCCTGAGCCTGATGCCTTAATGGGACCAGACTTGAGGCTTTGGGGTTGGAAAAAAAGGGTATTTTGCATGTGGGAGGGACATGGATCATTTGGGGCCAGCGGGCATACTGCTGCAGTCAGCCTCTAAAAGTGGCCCCAAATGAACCACTAATGCTGACATTCATGTTCTTGTGTAGTCTCCTCTCATAGTGATGCCTCTAACTAATATAATATGATAGAAGTAACATTGTGCCAGTCCCAGGACAATACCTTAAGAAGGCATGACAATAAAGGGAGCCAAGATTACTAAATGCATAAAAGACAGTCTTTTCAATAAACATTGTTGGGGAAACTGAACATTCACATGTAAAAGAATGAAACTTGACCCCCATCTTACATCACAAAAATTAATTCAAAATAGACTAAATATTTAAATGTAAGCTCCAAAACCATAAAACTTGTAGAAGAAAACATAGGGGAAAAAAAGCTATTTGACATGGGTTTTGGTAATGATTTTTTAGAAATCATACCTAAACTATAAGTAATTTACAATCCCACAACAATGCACAAAAGTTCCCTTTTCTCCATATCCACACCAGCATTTGTTATCTCTTGTTTGTTTAGTTATGCACATTCTAACACTTGTGAAGTGACAGCTCATTGTGGTTTTGGTTTGCATTTCCCTAATGATTAGTGACCTTCAGTACCTTTTCATGTACCTGTTGGCATTTCCTATATCTTCTGAAGAGAAATGTCAATTCAGGTGCTTTGCTTTTTAAAGTTGGGGGGGGTTCATTTTTGTTTTTGTTTTTGTTTTGTTATTTTTATTTTTTGCTATTAAGATATATTAGTTCTTTTAGCTATTAATCTTATTACATGCAGTTTGCAAATACTTTCCCCATCCATAAGTTGTCTTTTCACTTTGTTGATGGTTTCTTATTCTATACAGATGCTCTTAAATTTGTCGCAGTCTCACTTGTTCATTTTTTATTTTGTTGCTTTTTTATCAGAGACAGGGGATCAGGAGAGGTGGAATTAAAGAAAGGTGATAAAAGGCACAAACATTCAGTGATAAGATAAATAAATATTAAGCATATAATGTACAACATGGTGACTATAGTTAACACTTGTGTATGATAAATTAAAAAGTTGATAAGAGAGTAGATCTTAAGAGTTATTATCACACAGATAATTTCTTATTATGTGAGATGATGATTGATAACTAAATCTATTGTGGTACTAATTTCACAATATATGTAAATCAAGCGATCATGTTATACAACTTAAACTTATAGTGTGATGTATATCAATATTTAATAAAACTGCAGATAGCTTTTGTAAAAAACTTCCAATTTTGTGCTTTAAGTAGCCATGAGTAACCACATAAGACACCCAGTTACTTAGATGGAAAGCACATCTGGAGAAGTCACGAGGTGAAAGGATTGGGCAGCACAGGTAAACATGGCATGTCTCCTTACACAATTACATCAAAATTACAACTAAATTATAGAACCAACACTCAGAACCATTAGAAATCAAGTTGAATGGAATTCTGAAAACTACAGAATTAAAGAAACCACATCCATCCAGACTGGTAGAAGGGGCAGAGATGCCAAATGGACTGGTCTCTCAACCACATGTGCTGGATAAAAATTTAGAAGGAATATTTAGGGAGTGAGGAGCCTTAGCCCCATACCAGGCCCCCCAGCCCAGGGTTCCATTCCCAGAAAGATAAGTCCCCATAACTTCTGGCTGCATTAAGCACCAGGTAGAAGCTTGAAAGTCACCAGCGGTATACAGGGAGGAATTAAGCATCTGGCATCAAGGCTAGTGCTGATAGACAGCTTTCTCTCAGGCAGGAAGGGGGGTAGAGACCATTGTCTTTTTTATGAATCCACCCCCCAGAGAGCCACAGAGCCAGCAGGTAGATGCCATATCTGAGACTCCTTCAATGTAGCTAACACTGTCTACCCCGCCCTGGAGATCCTGTGAGGCTCCATCCTACCAAAGTTACAGTTAACAGAGGCTTTTCCATATGAATAGCAGGTCTTGGATCATGCTTTGCAACTTCCTAATTATTTTCAAACAAGTAACAGCCAGCCTCAGTGAGTCCCCAACCCCCTGTACCACTTCTTAAGTGGTCCCAGGCATGGCACTAGTGTCAGCCAGCTTAGATTCAAAGCTTGGCTTTGCCTTGGAATCTCCAAGCCCAGCACATGTAGCAGCCATCTCAGACTGCTTTATACTGAAGGCAAGGTGGACCCAGGCAAAACACAGGTTGGGGATGATGCTGGCTTGTACCACCTAGGAAACAACAAGGTCTGTGCATCCAGTGGACATACACAGATCACATCAGAGCTCCACCACCCTTCCTCTGCACAGCTGATCCTCCACAGAGGGAAGAGGTTGGTGATCAGTGGTCAGAGCCAGTCCTTACAACTGAATGGCCTGAGTAAATCCCTCCCATTGACCTGCCAACAGCAATCAAAGCTCAACTACAAGAGGAGGATGTACTCAGTCCACACAAAGGGTGCACCTCAAGTACCCAGCTTAGGTGAGAGGGGAGACTATGCCACTAGACCCTATAGGACACATACTATATTAGGCCATGTTACCAAGACAGGGAGTCATAGCAGCTCTACCTAATACACGGAAACAAGCACAGGGAGACTGTCAAAATGAGATGACAAAGAAACATGACCCAAATGAAAGAATAAATCAAAACTCCAGAAAAAGAACTAAACAAAATGGATATTAGTAACCTATCAGATGCAGAACTCAAAACATTGGTTTAGGATGATCAAGGAACGTAATGAGGCTCTCAACAGCATAAAAAAGGTTCAGGTCAGAAACAAAGGATTCACTAATTGAAATTAAGAACAATTTACAAGGAAACAACAGTAGAGTGAATAAAGCTTAGAATCAAATCAATGATCTGGAACATAAGGGAAAAAATAAATAAAAAACAAGCAATCAGAACAAACAGAAGAAAAAAGAATCCCATAAAATGAGAACAGTGTAAGTAGCCTCTGGGATAATGTCAAGCATTTCAACACTCACATCACAGAAGTGCCAGAATAATAGAAAGAGCATAAAATTGGAACCCTATTTGAAAGAATAATAAAACAAAACTTCCCTAGTTTGGGGAGAGAAATAGAAATGCAAGTCCAGGAAGCACAGAGTCCCAAACAATATGGATGCAAAGAAGCCCACTCCAGGACACATCATAATTATAATGCCAAAGGTTAAAGATAAAGAAAGAATCTTTAAAGCAGCAAGAGAAAAGCAGTCAGTTACCTACAGGGGAGTTCCTGTAAGACTGTGTGCTGATTTCTGAAAAGAAACTTTGCAGGCTAGAAGGAATTGGCAAGAAATATTCAAAGTTATGAAAAGCAGGGGCCTACAGCCAAGATTGCTCTACCCAGCAAAGCTATCATTGAGAATTTAAGGGCAGATAAAGAGCTTCCCAGACAAGAAAAATATAAAGGAGTTCATTATTATATGAAATGTTAAAGGGATTTATTTAAGAAAAAGAAGAAGATCAAAACTATGAATAATAAAATGGCAAAAAATACATATCTATCAACAATTGAATCTATAAAACAAACTAAGCAAACAAGAACAGAGACAGAGTCATGGGTATGAAGAACATTTTGATGGTTGCCAGATGGGAGGGGCATGTAGGAGAATGCGTGTAGGTAGTTACAGAATAGCCACGGGGGTGTAAATACACTATAGGAAATATAGTGTCCAAAGAACTTATACACATGACCCATGGACATGAGCAATGGTGTGGGGATTGCTTGAGGTAGTGGGGGATACTAGGTAGAGGGGAGCAAAGGGGGAATAATTGAAACAACTACAATAACATAATCAATAGAATATAATTTTAAAAAAGAAGTGGAAAGGTGAGGTTCAGAGAGGAGTATCATGGAAATAAAGAGAGGCCAAACTGTCCAGGATCTGAACTGACCTGCCATGTAATGCTAGCCCCAGTTCTACCTGCAACAGCACGAGATACCAAAAAAGAACATTCAAAGAACTTCCCAAGCTGAAACTAGTCAACCCATAGAACAGCTACTGTTTTATGCAACTGCTTTAGAGTACTTTGCTACTTAACAATAAAACAAAAAATAGTATGTCACTCATTAATATAAGGTCAATGGCTTCTCATTATACATAAAATAAAATTCAAAATTTAAAATGCTTTTTATTGCATAGAAGTCCCTACCACTGGCCCTTTCCTATCTAGACAACTCATCTTTTGCTTCATTCCTCTTCATACTGTGATCCATCCAAATTGATCTCCTTTTTGTTCTCCAGGCCCTGATAAGTTGCTTTTATTTGGTTTTGTGGGTTGCTTTTCTTTGCCCCAGTCTTTGCATTTGTGGTTACCCCTGCCTTGAAAGATTTTCCCCTACCGTTTAACATGGCTGGTTCCTTGTTATTCTCTAGGTCATGGTTCAAACATCACTTCCTCAGAGAGATCTTTCCTGACTATGCTTTCTTCAATTACACATATCACACTTTCCACATATAACATTCTGAAATTGTTACAATCACATATTTATTTACTTTGGTATAGTCTCTTCATCTTAGAAATGTTAAGCTTCAAAAGAGCTACAACTTATTCTTTTTCACTGCTACATGCCCCGTTCAAGCACCTAGAACAGTTTTTATCATGCAGTATGTCCTTAAATGAACTCTGTTATTGGGTTCTGACATGAAAAAAGAAAGAACGGACTGGTTTTCCAGGCCTTGCCCTTGAAAATGTGCCATGTAACATCTTGCTGTTTTCTCATCTGTCAGTTGAGCAGTGAAAATTCTAAAAACTTAGAAAAGAAAAAGACTCAGTCACTAAACGACTGGTTGGAGCAGATCTTCTCATCCACTTCACTTCTGTAGGTCCTATTGGAATATGATGTGAACAAGAAATAAACTTCTATTAAACACTCGTAACTAACATTGTACTTAATAATAAAAGAATGGATGTATTCCCCCTAATATCAGGAACAAGGAAAGGAGGTCTGTTCTCAACATTTTTTTTAATAATGTACTAAAGAATCTAGCCAGGGCAATTAGGCAAGAAAATGGAATAAAATGTATTGGACACAAAGAGGTAAACTCATCTCTATTTGCAGATGACATATCTTATATGGAAAATACTAAGAGAGCCACAAAAATAATTGAATTAAGTAAGTTCAGCAAGGTTTCAAGATTGATACACAAAAATCAGTTATATTTTTATACACAAACAGTAAATCACCCAAAAGTGAAATTCAGAAAACAACTTCATTTACAATAGCATCAAATATAATAAAATACTTAATGATAAATTTAACCAAATAAGTGTAAGACTGTACATTTAGACTATAAATCAACATTGAAAGGAATGAAAAAGAACCTAAATAAATGGAAAGCCATTCATGTTCATAAATTGGAACTCTTAATACTGCTAAGATGATAATGCTACCCAAATTGATATGTAAATTCAATGCAATCCCTTTTAATGTTCCAGTTGCTCTCTATTCTGCTCCATTAATCTACATATTTGTTTTTATGACAGTGGAGGCAAGAACATACAATGGGTAAAGACAATCTCTTTAATAAATGGTGTTGGAACAACTGAATAGATACATGCAAGAAACGTGAAACTGGACCACTTCCTTACATCATACACAAAAATAATGCCAAAGGTTAAAGGTAAAGAGAGAATCTTAAAAGTAGCAAGAGAAAAACAGTTATCTACAAGGGTGTTCCTATAAGATTGTGTGGTAATTTCTGAAAAGAAACTTTGCAGGCTAGAAGGGATTGGAGAGAAATATTAAAGTCATGAAAAGCAGGGACCTACAGTTACGATTGCTCTACGCAGTAAAGATATCATTTAGAATCAAAGGGCAGATAAAATGCCTCCCAGACAAGAAAAAACGAAATGAGTTCATCATCACCAAACCATTATTATATGAAATGTTAAAGGGACTCATTTTTTAAAAAAGAAGAAAAACTATGAACAATAAAAAGTGGCAATAAATACATACCTATCAACAGTTGAATCTAAAAAACAAACTAAGCAAACAAGAACAGAGACAGAATCGTGGATACAGAGAGCATTTTGATGGTTGCCAGATGGGAGGGACTGTGAGGGAAAGGGTGAAGAGGTGAGGGGATTAAGAAGTACAAACAGGTAGTTACAGAATAGCCATGGAGGTGTAAAATACAGTATAGGAAAGGGACTAGCCAAAGAACCTATACATGAACAGTGTGTGGGGACTGCTTGAGGGAGTGGGGGATGCTGGTGGAAGGAACCAAAAAGGAAAAACTGGGGCAACTGTAATAGCACAATCAATAAAATACAATTACAAAATGAAAAAATTCTGATAATAGATATGTATCCAGAATGTACATTTATTAAATTAAATGTTATATATAAAACACTGATATTTTGTTTAAAAAACTACAGTTCTTTTATGTAACTATCACATAACAATGATATATAGAACAAAAACAAATATATGAATATACTGAATATTTCATTTAAATCTATCTAAAAGTCATTTATTTGTAATTACCAACTTGTTTAGAAGAGGAGAAAATCAAGAAGTTCAAGCCAATACCCTTCCCCACCTTATAGTAGCACACGATAAGGGATCTGTACCCTATAGGCTTCCTGGTCTCTGCCAGAAACACTGGATTTCTACACCTCTGACCATGTTTTCATTGAATCAAAATACTTGGTTGCTGACTATCTTTTGATGTAGTAGAGAAAGATCAATGAGGAGGAAGAAAAGTCAGGGTGATTAGTTGAAGAAACATATACAAAGTGTTTAAAAGATATCGAATTAAAAGGGTTTAATTTTAATGGACAGAATTAAAGCCATAAAACATTGTTTTCCTTTAATTTCTACAAAGAAAACAGAAAATTGCCCTCTTAAATCTTCTAGATTTGTGGGAAATACAGATCCCTCAGAAATTGGACCCTCTCATTCTGACCAATTGATTTCAGCTTCTCACCAATGAGCCTCTCTTTCCCAGAAATTTCTATGACTTTTCCATCATGCTATATGGTGTTTCTCAATATCAATGAAACTGTTTTCATAATATTTTTAGAGTATTAGATATCAGTTTTGAAATGTAAAGCTATTTTTAAAATTTTTTAATGCTCTTCATTACGATTGTCCCAATTTTCCCCCATTGCTCTCCCCTTTGAACACATTCACATCACACACAAAGCTATTTAATTCTCTCACTTAAAAAATACAGAAAAATGATAAGAATAAAGAACTCCCAACATACCTACCATCTATAATAAAAATATTAATACAGTTATTTGACACTGCTTTATCACATTATTTCTAAAAATACATTAAAAATAATTGGCTTCACCTCTCCAATAGTAATCTCTATAAATATATTTATCTAATTCATGTTTCTGAACTTTTAGTAAATTTGCTTCCATACATATATATTATTTTTGAGTGGCTTTTAAATGTTTGCATAAATGTTATTATACCATATGTATTTTCACGACTTACTATTTCATTCAAAAATTTTTAAATATTCATATATTTTTATAGACATAGATCTGGCTCTTTCATTTTAACTGTATTACAGTATTCCATCATACACATTTCTTCTTCTGTTAATGGACCTATGAATTACTTTTAGCTTTTTATTATTGTAAATAATGTCATATATGTCCTTTTGTGTAGATATATAAGAGTTTTCCTATGGACATATACCTAGAAATAAAATGTCTGAGTCATTTATGTGAATTTTAACTTGTACATTTCACTACATATTTTAATAATATCTAAAATTATACATTATCTCAGCCCTTTATGAAAAATTCAAGAATCACAGCATTTTAACTACCTATTTAACATTCCTTGTGTCTCACCTTTCATGGTTCTTGTCTAAATGTTAGTTATAATTTTTATTTATATTTTAAAAGTTATGCTTTACAATAACTATTTAATTGCAAATATATTCTGAGCTTTTTGTTTAATATGAATCTGCCTCTACTTTTGGTCAAGTACATTCTTTCAGCCAGAGTCTATAGGCAGTAAACTTAAGATATAGGAAATGTCCATTTTTTTTTTTCCCTTTTCTGCAATCTTGAATCGTGGCTAAGCTAGATCTATATCATATCTGAAAATGACAGTAATTTTTCCTCAGTACTTTGAAGATGTTACACCACTGACTTCTGGGCATCTATTGTAGTTGATGGAAATCCATTCTCCAGCTAATTATGGTTCTTATTAGAATATGAATCCTTCACTCTCTGGCGGTCTCATTCTGATACTCTGTAGTTTCACTATGATGTGTGTGTGTATGAAATTATTTTTATTTTATAATTTTTCATGAATTTTTGTAAGGAATTTAGGGCACCTTTTAAATTCTACATAATAACAATCATATATGGATTAATATGCAAAAATAGAAAATATACAACCAGCACCCAGAGTGATTAACAGAACATTACCTGCTGCCCCAGTCACTTCCCCTCAAGAATATCTATTATACTGACTTCTAACAACATGGATTAATTGTACCCATTTTTTTACCCTAGAAAAATAATCTTACAGTGGGTGCTTTTTTGTGTTTGCCTTCTTTCACACAATCTTGCACAGTATTGTACTTGCAGCTAGTTCATTTGTAACTCTTTATAGTACTCCATGGTATGAACATATGACATGTAATACCATGGACCCAACTCTGGTCCTTGCCACATTTTTTTTCCAGTTTTTATTAACTCAATGATTTATGTTCCAGCCAAACTTGAAGCCCAGGAGATTTATGGCTTCAGACCCCACAGATAGCTGTATGTTTCTGTTCTATTTCTGGCTCACATAGATATTTATCAGCCTATTGATCAAGGCTATGTCATCTACAAGGGCTTAGAACAGTAAGATGTAAACTCACAGAACACAGTTGGTAATCCAGACTCTTTTTTCATTTTGTCTTCCAAACTTTGGAGGAAGTATGGATCTCTCAAAAACTGGACCCTTCTAGTTCTGACCAATAAAAAACATACATATGTCTTTTATTACACGGAGAGAACTGGCTTCTTATAGTTATTAATAGACAAGGTTTCTAACTAGAATTTAATGACATAGGCTAATTGGGGTTTTTTTTTTTTTTTGGTGTGTTTTTCTAATATAAAAATTTAATTGAGCCAAACAGAGGATATATCTAGAAGCAAGATCTCAGCAGACTGAAATAAATGTTTTGACACAGGCTAATTTTTGAAGTGTTTATATTTATAGTCACATTCTATGATGTTCTATGATGTAGACATTTATCATAATAGAGAAATAAAAACTTGTGTTTAAATAAACTAAGTAAAATTAAGCCACAATAAATAAAAAGATTTATTAAATAATAGTTCAAAACATAAATTAATATGACAAAAATCATGACATTGGTAAGTACATTATTTAAGATTAGAAACATTGAATTAATGAACTTAATGGCTTAAATTCCTTCCATTAAGTATAAATACTAGTTTTATATTCACCTTTCAGATTAAGAGTGAGCCAACCTGCAGTAAACCTGCAGCTATATCTCTTTCCTCTTATACATCATGTCTTGCCCCAATCTTTATCCATTTAATTAGGGCTGGTAAATGGTAAAAATATATCTCATAGGGTCAATGTGCTACCAATTTCAGGGAGTAGAAACATATTCAAAGAGATCTTTGAAGGGAAGGCAATGATAACCCAAGGACTGTATAACAAATGATATAATTCAGGCAGAATACCAATCAACCTTTATGAGTATCTAAACTTCACTGATGGCTTAGTCCACAAAGGACAAATAGGTATAAATTTATGTGTTAACACCAACTTACGGACAGTTAGGTGCTTTCTGCAGTGCTGTGTTCAGAGAGATTCAGAGATTAATACTGGGGTATTAGGGGAAAATGTCATGACCATGAATATGTAAATTTGTGCTATTTATTTGCCATCCATGATTTAAAGAGCAATAAATAGTCTTGTTCTTCTATGACCCTTGATGTCTGAAGGAGAATCCTTTATTAGAATGCTTCAGTATAAGTATATATTTAACAGAATCATCTTTAAATAAATGGAATAAAGCATCCCAGGTATGTTTATTGGGGGGGGGGCAGGAAGCAGCTCCTATATTACAGTAAAATAAAAAATAATATGTCAAGAAAATTGTTTAATATGGATGGAATATAAATAGTGTTTGGCACATATTTCAGAGCTTTTTAATGAAGTACTTTAATTTTAAAAAGTACCAAATCTAGAGAAAATGCCTTTCCAGAAAAAAGTAAGTTGTCATAGTAACTCAGTGCTAGAACCTCCACAGAGACCAAATTTAGCACAACTATACTTATTATTTAATTGTACAAACTATTCACTTGACAAAAGGAATGAAAAAGTAAGATTTATTTTGTACCTACTATGTGGCAGGTGCTTTCCACAATTTCCTCATTTATCCTTGTAAGAATGCAGTAAAGAAAGTATTATTCCCTTCAGTTTTACAAATTAATCATTTGAGATGTGGAGTGACTGTTTACTTGCTATATCTTACAGTATAATTGTAGGAAAAGAGTTCTGAAAATAGGTCTCCTGGAAGCATTTGTGTTTAAAGGACTTTAAATAACCCCACTTGCTTCCTCACTGAACCACACTGTCTTTCTCAAGTATACAGAAAGGCAACATTGCTATTTTGAAAGGCAAGTGTGGTCCAATGAACAGCAGGGTCTTTTACACTAAAATGATAATATAAAATAAAAAAGGGAGTTTCTTTATCAACAATATTACTCACTGGAGAATTGGTGAACTGTCCCCATTCTTCCTAGGTGACAGTAAAACTCATGAGAGAAGCAGCTGGGAAAGTTCTTATTTGTATTGTTCAAACCTGTTCCAATAGCGACAAACTTTCTTTCAAGTCAGACATTTATAAATTGAACACGTATCATTAATTCTAATTTATGTCCTGTCATTTATTAAAGAAATATTTATTTAGTGTCTACCATGCATCAGGCACTATGCTAGGTCTTAGGGACTACAAAAAATCTGTGTGGTAAGATAAGACTTTTTTTCCGTCATTACAATAATAAGCAATAATCCTTAGTCAGGTTTACAAAGAACAAACAAGTCCACTGTAAAACCCAGGCTTCTTTCTTCAGAGAGCAAACCATTAAGCTAAATTTTTGTTCAATAATCAAATCATTTGTTCTCAAGAGAAATTCCAATGTCAGCCATCTTGAAATTTGCTCACCTGTGGAATTTTAGCAGGCAGGGAAGTAAAACAGGCTAGCTGAATACTAATAACATGATCTGAGTAGGAGTTAGATGACCTTGCTCATTTTAAGATGCTGTAAAGAATCAGTGAGAGAAAAACCAAAATGCAGTATGTCAGTTCTGGAGAACCGCGATTGGCACTAACAGCCACAGGGGATGGGAAGTCCCATTGACCTAGTTTGCTAGCGACTCATGGTACTGGGGACTAGCCAGTCATTGCTTACGTGTTGATGGGATGAGGTGAATTGGGTTCCAGCCTAGTTCCCACACAGCATTAAAAACAGAAATATCTTCAACAGCCACCCACGATGATGGAAGAAAACCCAAACTTCTTAATCTAACTTTTGGCATCAAATCACTGCCTCCCTTCCAACTTCTTGTTATTCCTCAATATAAACCCTGTGTTATAAATAAGTACTTTCTAGCTCTGGGACCATGGATAAGTTTGTTTTTTTTTCTTTCCTTTTTTTCCTGTTTAACCTCTTGAGCCTCAGCTTCCTCATCTGCAAGATTGGGATGACATTAGTACTTGCTTATAGAGTTCTTCTTCTTTTCCTTCTCCTTCTCCTTTTCCTTCTCCTTCTCCTTCTCCTTCTCCTTCTCCTTCTCCTTCTCCTTCTCCTTCTCCTTCTCCTTCTCCTTCTTCTTCTTCTTCTTCTTCTTCTTTTTGGTTTTATTTTTTTCTTTTT